>NC_079150.1:2723330-3029830 GCF_945859685.1 Eupeodes corollae
AATTTTGATTTATTTTATTTTAATATACAAAATTCTAAAAAAAAAACTACCATAAAAATAACACTGATCGACAACGTTTTGGCGACCTTAATTCAAATCCCACTTCAAATTGAATGTACCACGTCAGGTTTTTGAGATATCATTTTTTTTAAATTAGAAAAAAAACACGTATGTATTTAAGGCAACTTTTTTATTAAGTACCTTTTTTTAATAAAATATGTTATAACTATCCAAATTTATAGTCCCTGCCTTCAATATTTAGTTGAAATATTTATACTTTTTCATATAATATTCGATAAAGCTTCAAAAGTTGTCTTACAAAAGTTTTAAAAAAACGCATTTTTTCTAAAATGGTTTTGAACAGAAAAAGCAAACCGGGTTGAAAGTAAGTTTGGTTCTTGTAACGAATCTGTTGTCTTAGCAACTCTATTATATCAAGTTTTTGAAATATTTATATTAAAAAATACTAAATATAGATAATTTTGAAAACGGTTACTTTTAAAACTTGAGCAAATACTTAAAATTAGAGTTTGGATTCGAAACCAGCAATAAAAATCTTCCAAACTTAGAAAGTATAAAATTCAAGGTTTTCTCGAAACTTTAAAGAGATGCAGATAAAGACTCAAAACTAATGAGAATTTCCAAAAACTAAGTAAGATACTAAATTGCTTTCAATTGTATGTAAAAGAGAAAGTTTTGTACATTTCAAAATCAACATACAATTTATTGTTAATTGAAATTTTGAGTCTTAACTTAGATTTAAAACCTGTTTTTGGTTATTTTTTAGCATTTTTAAAGGGACATATTTTAGAAATCTGATGTGATAGGACATATTAAAGCCGAGAATCGAATTTAGTGCATCTTTATCCTTTTAAAAAAGTATTCCTTTGTTTGTGCAACAGAAATAAAACGTAATTTTTTCGATTGTTACGTATTCAAAAATCTAGTCTTTTCTTTTCAAATGTGATAAATGATGCTCATAGACTTTCAAGAACCCTGATCAGAAATTTTGTAGCTTAACATTAGATTTGGAAAAACTCAAATTAGTTCAAAATGTATGATTTCAACAGCTCAAAGTGATTTGGTACCACAACAACATGTCATTGTAACGCACTATCCAAAACATACTCGAATATCTACCTAATAAAAATTGACAATTAACAAAGACAACATTCTCCTCTTTCTACACCATATATAATATGTACTTATGTATCTCTATAAGATATGAAATAACAATACAAATAAAGACAAAAATATGCGATTTCAAAAAATAAATAAATTCAGATTCTACTTTTTTGTTGTTGTATTGCTTATTGTATGTCCATTTTAAGTTGTTGTTGTTTTTGTTAACGACCTAAGAAGGCAAGTTAACAGTTGCCAATTGCAAGAACTCAAAATTGAATTGAAAACAAAGAGAACATCGATTGAAAGAAGGAATCGTAAGCAAAGAATTTTTAATTTGTTTTTTGAAATATAAGTTGAAAAACCTGAATTGTGAAATCGTAGGGCATTCTTGTAAGATCTGCGTGAAAGCGAAAACAAATTTCAAAAAATATAAATTTGACAATGAGCTTTCTTGAAAATTATTAAAATCCAATTTTTTTTAACGCTTAATTTCAAAATGTTAAAAAACATTTTCTGGTAGTTTTATTTTAAGATTTTCAGCCAATTGACAACTATGGTTATGGTAAGGCACTACTAAGGTAAGTCTTGTGTTCAATGTTACGTTCGACGACGGACGCGACGACGACGACGACGATGGGGTTATGAACAATTCACTCACGTACAAAGAAACCAAATGCAATTTACGCATACCTATCTTTTTTTTGCAAAAGTGAAACAAAAACGATAATATAAGTACAATTGGTTACAAACATATCCTTCACCAAGAATTCAGGTAGGGTTCCTTTTCTCCCCTTTAACTTCTTCGTGTTTGTTTTTACTTTCGATATTTTCCTTCGTCTTTTTCTTTGTTCCATACGCAGGTATCGTATACCTTCCTACATCTATCTTTTAGCTGCTTCTCCAAGTCCAAGGTTTGCTTTATCCATTTTAAAATGTTCTTCTTTTTTCCTGTTGTGTGCTTCATGACAGAATATACCTAAACCTACCTACCTATCTAAACTCTGATGCATCCCACAGGAGTTTTTGTATTTATTTATTTTTTTATCTTGGTCTTTTTTTTGTATGTTGCTTGTTTGTCACCGAAGAAGGTACCTTGTTAAGATACAAATATATCTACATATAATTTGATTAAAAAGTAAATATACCTACAGCTACATAGAGATATACAAAATTCCTTATCGTGTTAAAAATATCTACAAAAAAAAAACATATCATGCACATGTTTATAGAATTGTTTATATACATTTTATACCTTATACCTTTAGTAATGATTATGTGACAATAAGAAGGCTAAATAAGGGGTCAATAAAAATGTGAAATCAAATACAAAATTAAATCTTATAACTTATAACTATTCGGGATGAGAATTAAATAAGTCAGATGCAAAACTCACACTTTTCAAGAACATAGATATTTTTTTAAAAATGTTTTTTCTTTAATTTTAAAATTCTCTTTTTGGGTATTTTAAAAAATATGTTTCCGTTATTTCTGGATTTAAGAGTGTTTAAGCTTAACACTGAGGACGGTTTGCATAGCACAATGTGAATAACTCTCTACGAATAAGTGAGAAATAACTGTTTCAACATTATCGAAGCTTGGGTAGAAAATGAACTTTTTTAAGTTTTTATAAACTTGTTGTTAGATGTTTTTATTTTTAAATTAAATATATAAATATAATTTTTGTACTTACTGAAAACAGGACTATGATCCGATCGCGCAGTTACCTTCCCACCCTTTTCCTAAGTTTTTAAATAAAAAAGATAAACACAATTATTAGTAAATTTAATTTTTAAATTTTGTTTTGTTTTTTAAATGAGTACGTCCAGCTAATAGAGGAAGTCAATATTCTGTTTTTTTTTTCTATTTATTATTTATTTATTTAAGTATATTTACTATACTTGAAGTATAATTTTAGGTCTTTCGAAATAGCACTAACATTTTAGAAGTTTTAAAGTTCAAAATACTTGTATGATTTGGATCTTAAATAAAATCAGTTTAAGCTCAATTCATTGTGAAGTCATTAGCAGCCTAACAGTATACTTATTATCAATCTCCTTTTTTCGATATTAATTCATCCGAAATAATTTATTGTTTAAATTCATTTAATTTCCGAAAATAAAATAAAAAACAAACATTTTTATTTTTAATTTATAAATATTAATATTTGAAATTCCGCTTGCCTTTTACTCTATATGGAAAGGTCATCTTAACAACTTCAGAAGTGCAATAGTTCAGAAAATTCCGAAAAATACCGTAAATAATTCCGCTAAAATTTAAAATAAACAAATCTGAGTTGCAAGATTAGCTTAAGAAGCAAAACATTAACTTTTCATTGACAGTTGTACGATGAAAAAATCAATGAATTAATTGAACAAGAAAACAATTCCGTCAATGGTGAAGATTCAGTATATTCCGGAAATAATGTAGAAATTCGGTCAACTTTTTAGGAAAAATTTCAAAACAACAATCATGATTCAAAACATTTTTACTAACCGGGAAGAAAAAGTAATAGTTTGCAACAAGAATTTTGAGAATATACAATATTATATCATTCCTTTTGCCGGTGATGAAGATTTATGTTGTACCGTAAATGACTAGAAAATTTTGAATTGATGATATTTTTTGATTAAAGTCAATCCGAAGTTTGACGAAAACGGATTCTGCTGCCGAATTATGTCTTCCAGTAATATGCAGAATCTCAAACAACTATCACGAAATTAAATTTTGAATTGATTTTAATTTGTTGATAACCTTACAAATGTTCTATACCTTCTAATTAATTAGAAAATTGAAATTGTTTTATTTCCTCAACTACTCAGTTGTCTCGGTGAGAGAACGATCTGCTATCATTTTTAAAACTCTTTTTTTTTTTAATTCTATCCAGAAGTATGTTATTGGGGCTCCAGCCCAAATATGAAAGTTATACTCGAGTTTAGGAAAAAATAAAAGCTTTGTAAATTATAGACAGGTCAGAAGGGGTAGAAAAACTTCTTGCATTGTCAGAGAAAACCTTTACACTTAGCAGAATTTTTGGCGATGTCAAATATGTGATCACTCAACAACAAGTGGTTTGTGATGCACATACATAGGACAGCTATGTAGTTGTTCAATCTCCTTGATGCAAGTAGAATGAAAGGGGGAGGGTTACGCTTTTGCGACAGTAGACAGCATTGAGTTTTTAAAGCATTAAATTCTACACGGCTTTTTGGAATCCCCATGCTGTCAAGATCAGAATTTAATGAGCTTATCATACGCTGCCGTTGGTAGTCCACATCCGAAGAACAAGGATGAGAATCTAAAAACGAATATGAAAAGCAGAGGGTACTGTCATCAGCGAAACAATGTAGTTGGTTAGAAGTTTTAGACAAAAGATCATTTATGAATATAAGGAAGAGAGTCGGAGGTAAAATGGATCCCGGGGCACACCAGTGTTTATTTTGTGTATATCAGATTTGAACCCCTTCCAATACTACTTGAATTGAACGGTTCGACAGTTAATTTCTTACCCAACAAAGAAGGGATCCATCAATACCAAAAGCACGCATTTTCAATAAGAGAACTTGATGCCAAAAATTAAATGCCTTTGAAATATCAAGTGCAATAATCTTACTTTCTCCAAAACGATGTAAAGATTTGTTTCACTGTTCGGTGAGATAAACCATAAGACCACCAGTGGAGCTATTGCACCGAAAGCAATACTGGCGGTCATTAAGAGGTTCCGTTCTTCAAGATATTTCTTTACCTGAAAATTCAAGACCTTGGAAATAAGGGATGTAAGTGCCATTGGACGATAGTAAGAGGGGGAGGAGGATTCACCTTTTTTAGGGACAGGCTGGACAAATGCAGTTTTCCATCTACTCGGAAAGAGGCCAGTAGAATAGGACAGAATTAAGTTTGTAACCATATCTGCGCTGGAATCCACGTCACTATCGAGGGATCACAGTGACCAGTTAAAGTTCCTGAAGAATTCGTTGAGACCGTTCCAGTTGGCTTATATTGCTATACGGTTCTCGTAGGGTTTTTCTCTTTAACTGGGGTTTTTTTGGAATGAGCAATTAGCAGATATGACACAATGGTCTGATGTGCTTAGAGGTGATACTACACTAACCGCATATTCATTAGGATCAGAGGTAAGAAACATGTCTAGAGTGTTGGCGGACTGACCTGCAACGTCAGGAATCCGAGTTGGCGCGTCAACTAACTGAGTTAAATTGTTTAACCATATTGTGGTAGAAGTTGATAGGCAACATCATTCCGTACAAAAACGGCTAGACCATGGTGAGAAAAGAATAAAGGCACTTAGCTATAATCGTTAAGGTTAAAATCCGAGTGGTCAGAGGTTTCACCAACCTGAGTCTCGCTCAGTTCCAAAACAGCTGACCTGTTCAAAACAGTATGAACGTATGCAGCAAGGAAATGTTTCCTAAGCCCACGAATGTTGCTATACTGAACACAAAACTAACCAGCCATCACAATACACAAAACATGAATGAATTTCAAAATTACACATTGTTTCATTTTTGTCCTTAGTTTTGGCACTCCTGAAAACAAAGTAAAAAGATTGGACTAAATTGTTATCAAATTAAGTAATGTGTTTAGGGATTTACAAAGTATGAAATTCACCTCAATAGCGTCAAAATTAACTGTAAAATGAAACGAAATTCGAAATTACACGCGGTTTCATTCGGTACAAAACTTCCAACTTTTGCTTCCAATTTTGTATGGCTTAACGTAAAAAGCCTCTAAAACTAGTAAACAGGCTTCATTGACTCTCATTGCTTTAATACGTTTTTATATTACCATTATGCAAGAATTTTTTACAAACTATAACAAAAAAGACATTTGATAAACTTGCAAAATGGTAATATAAAATTAAAATAAAATGTTAAAAAATAAAATAAAAATGTAATGAGAATAGTATTTATATAATTACTTTAGATGGTTTGAGTAGGTTCCAACTCACCTCGCTCTCCGTCAGATCAATAAGGCTAGACTTCTCTTCAACTAATAGATTTTCCGACGAAATTTTTTCATCCTCTCGATCGCCTTCATCCTTGAAGATTTTCACTTCATCTGTACTGCCCAAATCGTCTCCGGATGAGCCAGCATGGCGAGAATGCGAGCTGTGACTATTATGTGGCATATCTCGGATCGTTTCACTTGTTAAGTAACTTCTTTTTTTTTACAGTGCAGCATAGCATTCGGTCTGACTACTGGCAATATTATTATTTGTATTGATATTTTATTTCCTTTTTGTTTTTGATTTATCTATCACTATTTTTTTGAATTTTTAAATTATTTATATTTAAGGTTACTGCTTACATTCTATTTGTTTGCACTTTTTTTTAAATTAATTTTAGTTGAAAATGTCATTTATTCGATTTTGTTTAATTTATCTTCTATTTTTCTTTTTGATTTAGAAATTACGTGTAACGACGAAAAATGTACGTTGATATATTGTGATAGTTATTTTGTATGATAAAATTTGAAATTAGTGAGACACTTGAGCTGATGTTTTGTTTCTTTGTGTACACCATTTTTTTAATTGTATCACTTTTCTTTTTACGGTTTTTAAATTGAGTAATTAAATTCAGTCATATAATATATATATTTGTTATGTTGGTTTTTGTTAATTTGGTTTGAGAACGGAGTTTGAAATCGTCTTAACTAAAATAAAAAAAATCAAGAAATACGATTTTATGTTTCTGTAGATATGTAGAAGTCAACATTCTTATTTAAAAAAAAAATCACACACAAAAATTAGAAAAGTAAAATTTTGCCTTCATTCGGTTTTTCGTTTTTTCGAGACTATTATATTGGTTTTGTTTATATAACACACAATGTGATTGTCATCAATAAGAAAAGTGCGAAAACTTAAGAATAGTGTGGTGAAATTTGAGCATGCAATATTGCATGTAAGTATGTATGCACAAATAATTGTATATAAAAGGGCCTATAGACTAGATAGGCTAAAGTTTAATATGTTATGTTTGGTATCAAAATTAAGCTAAAGAGTAATACATATCATCTTTTGATTTACAATAATAACTGTGTTTTTTCTTCCATGTGATCCGGATCTGATCATTTATTTATTTTGCGTTAAAACAACAACTGAGCGAAATCCTGCTTTATACATAGGTCTATTTTCGTGATCCAAAACATAGTTTTTCTATTTTACAACAGATTACATTTTGTCTTGTAAGGTTTGGTACTTTAAACAACCCAGTGTTAAAAGTTTAACAATTTAGTAGTTAGGAGACTCCAAAATTTTAAACCTTACTTCTCGTTTGCGAACTAATAAATTGCTTATTTCCTTTTATTAAAAAGAAGAGCATCCGAACATGTCTAAAAAGTTACAGTACAAGTAAAACTAATACGCTGAAACGCACCTATTACTTATAATTCCCAAATGTTGACTGGACCATTAGATCCAGTGCTCTAATAAGAATAACTCTAATATGGATTTAGCAAGGAAACTTGTGCTTTGACAGATCTAGAATAAATTGATTTAATTTGCTCATGGAAAACCATATCGAGATGTTTTATTTTCTTGATCTGATTTGGATTGGATCATTGTGGTAATAAAACGAGGAAATACTTAGTTCTTATTTTTGTCTTTGATTAAATCGCTTTCAACAGCTGATTTTTGATTTTATTATTCGGAATAAAATCGTTTCACTTTTCTTTGTATACATAAACATCTACCAGTTCTGCTCTCAAGCATCTATTCTGATCTAAAATGAATCTGACTACAATGAGGAAACATTTTTTAATGTAATGAATTTTCAACTAACTAATCTGTCAAAAAAACCAATTATTGGTTTCAATGATGCAAATTATGCATCAAAAATTGACTAAAAAAATGCTCCCCCATAAATTCCATCTGTTTTTTTTTAAAGAAATTTGTCGTTTGAATTTTACAAAAGTAAAACACATGTCAGGTTTTTGAGTTTTATTTCAATGATCTTAGAAATGTCTGAGTTCTCAGAAATATAGTACCAATTTCGCACACAATTTTCTGCTTTTAATCCGAGAATGGACATTTTTTGATTCGATGATTTTATTTTTTGATAAAATAGAATTTTTTCTGTTGTACATACAAAAGAATACTTTTTTCAAGAATTAAGATGTCCTAAATTCGAATTTCGCGCCTTAACATATTTCTATCACATCAAGTTTTTAAAATATGCCCCTTAAAAATAACAAAAAACATTCAAAAACAGTGCTTTTAGGGCTAAGTTAAAACTGATTCTGAAAAGTAAAAATCTTTCCATTATAGATACAATTTAAAGCATTTAAGTATAGTTATTTGGTTGGAAATGCTCATTAGTTCTGCGAGTCTTTATTTGAATCTATATGACTATCTCGTTAGTCTTATGCTGAACAGAAAATGTATCTTGTATTCTATATTGCCCAACAAAAAAAAATATCCATGAAGAACAAAAACAGCTTCAACTTATAAAGTGTAGATATATGTAGGTATCGAGATGTATAACTACACTGGTGCAAACAATTATTGATCAATTCAACACATTTTGACAGACTGGTCAATAAGTGCGTTTAGAGAACTGAGATTGAAGTCGAAAGATAATTTGAGCTTTATAAATATTTCATTTAATATGACCTATAATTCTTGAAACACCAAGATTCGTCTAAATGGTTTGTTTAATCAAAACATAATTGGCCCTTGTCTAAATTTTGAACTTCGGTTCTGATGAGAAAAGTTAACTTGTAACATTTAAATTTTTTACAAAAGTTCTAAAACCATAACACAGATATTATTATAGTTGTTTTTGGAAAACTTATTTAGCTAAAGCAAATTTTGATTATATTTACATAGGAGAATAGCTCTTTCTTGATCAAATAGATAAGTCATTTGCACCAAATAGATTGAAATATACCTAATCTTAGCCTATTATAGAATATTATTAACCAAATGCTGTATTGCTAGGTGGATTCTGCATAAATGCAGCGAATTCCTATTAGAAATGAAACTTTTAGTGTGCACTTACATACCATGAAGATATTCTAAAACAATGTTAAAATCCTGATAGCTTAATGAAAATTAACAAGAAAAAATAAATTATCACGAAGAATTTTAATATTAAATTACCAAAATAAGAGTAAGGTCCTTGAATATTTTAACGTTTTACTAATGTTTGAGAAATAAGTAAGAAAACAAGATCCACTGAATATCGTCCCCTTTATCGACTTTATATGACCAACTAACTTAATAATGTTTTAAAGTAAAATTAAATATTTTTGACAATAATACTTTAAAACACAAAACGCTAAGCTTAAAGCTTTAAAATAGAAGTAGAACATTTAACATACCACCCCAAACCTACTCATATGTTCTATCCTATACAAGAAATTCTATCTAAGATTCAACAAAAAAAAATCAGTCCTGACACATTATCGGCTCTTGCGTTTTTTTGCACATAAAACTTTACAAAAAAAAAAAACTAAATTGGTCGTCATAATTTATAATGCTAGTGTGGTTCACGGACCAATGAGTGAAAGTAGGATGGACATAAGTGGCACCTTGTTAAGGTTAAGTCCAAAAACTGTCCGACACGAAGAAGTTATACTTCTACTGTTTTTTTATCATTTTTTATTTTATTTTCCACACTTTTCACCTCCTTATGCTCTTTCCGTTTAAAGTATTTCTTTCTTTTTATTTTTCATGGTGCTTTGAGATCTTTTCGAGATCTCCTGCTATCGTCATCGCCATCCTCATCCTCATCATCATCACGCATCACCAGCATCTTTAATTTTTGTTGCTGTGCTTGGGTATATGTGTATGTGCAATAAAACGACGACGATCTTAATGCATTATCATAATCGTCGAATCATCTCGCACGCGCATCAAGGAACGAAAGCTAGTAGCACATTTTAGCACACACATTCCGTCAAACAAAAATAAAGGTGTGGGTCTTTGACAGAAGTAAAAATCCAGTTTGCATGTACATATTTTTTTGAATGATGATGAGTTTGATATTTACATGAGTTCTGAACTAATTTCCTACAAATGGCCTTATTTCCTTCGATTTTTCCAGAACGGTTTTAAAGAGAATAGTTCGAAAATGTTTGGTTACAATTCTGTTTAGTATGATTTTAAATACATTTATTAATAGTCATTGATTTAAAAGGAAAAGCGATCGTGAAAAATGTGTCCTGATTTAAATTACATTTTCCATTAAGCACATTGTGGGCTAGAGTTGATCCTTGAAAGCAAAACTGAAAGATTGTAAAAATCAAAATAAGCTATTCTTGAAAACTGCTGATAATTAAAATTGGCGCCTAACGACTGTATTTCTGTTAAGTTTTTTCTTTTACGGTCTCACATAGAAGCTTAAGATTTTAAATGTAGGCCGAACACAGTAATTAATCAAACGAGAAAATGTGCTTTTTAACCCTTTAGGGGCGAGTAGCAACAGGTATCATTGGTTTCCATCATTAAGTCCAATAATTGCAATTTTCTAGTTAGAATCCACCCAAAATTAAAACAAAAATCAAAGGAACTGTAACAAAAAAGAATCAGCTATTCAGGATATTATTTCTGGCAGAAAAATAGACAAATGCATTTTTAGCGCAGAAAACAATTGTGCAATTCTATTTATATTATTACACAACTCTTCGTGTGATTTCCAATCGATCAGTTTAAATTTTGTTTTTCGAGTCAAAAGGAAATAGTAAAATACACTGCTCGACGAGGTTTTCTTATTGGATTAAAATTGCACTTTTTCAATGGGTTTTGGTGGCCTTAATTCAAATACGACTTCAAAATGTATTTATTACGTCTGGATTTTGAAATATCATAATTTAAAATTTAAAAAAACCAGTATATAAGGCTTTTTGAGGCTATCTAAATTTATGAAGTAGCTTTTTTTCAATAAAATCCGTAATGGTTTTTCAATTCTATAATCCTTTTCTTCAAAATTCATTTGAAATATTTTTATTATTTCATATAATATTCGAAAAAACTTCAAAATTTGTTTAATTTCACCTGTCTTACAAAAATCTAAAAGAAATTCTAAACCATTTGTTCGAAAACGGTTTTAAACAGTTTTGTTCTTGTAACGAATTTGTTGTCTAAACAATTCTTTTATTTTATATTTAAAATAGATTAAAAAATATGTACACAAAATAATGTGAAAACAGTTATTTTTATAACTTGAGAAAATAGTTAAAATTAAAGTTTGGATTCAAAATCAGCATTCCAAAATTATGAAAGCTTCAAATTCAATTTTTACTCGAAACTTCATATAGACTCAAATAAAGACTCATAACTAATGAGAGATAACTAATGAAAAATAAAAGGCTTTAAATTGTGTCTAAAAGAGAAAAATGTGTATTTTTTAAAATCATCATACAATTTATTGTAGAGAAATATTTTGAGTTTTAACTTAGGCTTAAAAACCCCGTTTTTGGTTGTTTTTAGCATTTTTAAAGGGGCATAATTCAAAATCCTAATATGATAAAATAATTGAATGGCGAGACTCGAATTGGGCACATATTATTTCTTCCAAAAAGTATTTTTTTATTTGTGCAACAGATAACTATTCAAACATTTGTTCGGATTGTTTTCATTGATAGCTTCAACTGATGATACGTAATACCACAATTAGAAGTAGTGTCTCAAAAATTCGAACTTAAATATTTAATTGATCAATTTTCTTTTATTCTTATTAAATAAATGTCAAAGAAATATAGTTACTAAATACAAATTTTGACAATTTAACTATGTTTACCTACTAATACTTCCCTCACCTAGAATACCAAAGCTTACTTATCTTTCCCAAATCGGGATAAATTACGATCGATATAATTTTTATATCTATTTTTCTACTTCTCCATTTTACAGTTCGAAAACCCATACAGCTACAGGAAATTCTCATTAATAATAATCATATAAACTAACAAAATACTGCATGTATATTGTATAAAAACTTTTTTTTTCAAAAACAATGAAAGAAAAATCGAGCAGGCAGTAAGTTTCTTTTTGTTAACTTAATGAAATAAACGATCCTACGCCAAACATTCCCATCTTATCAGCATATCAATTACAAATAACCTTATCAATTTTTCTCAACACTCTTTAAGCACACGTAAAAGAAAAAAAAACAACGAGAAATATGTTCAACACGGAGCAGCAATAAAATAAAGGAAAAAAAAAAAGAAAAACAACAACTATTATCAACAAATAAGAAAAGTTTAAAAAAAAAAATTAAAAAAAGTATACAAACAGTGCACAATCAAACGTACGCAAATAGACTTCAATCGTGCCGCTTTCTTTAATATAAAGCTCACCTCTGTCATGGAGGTGGTTCCACATATACATTTATTGTTGATTTTAACAAACTTGTGCACATCCGTTTAAAAGTTTAAATCAAGTCTGATCTGATTTTGAAACGCAGCACCTTCGCAATAAGACGTTTAAAACGCCATTATTTGTTTGATAGGTTATGCATGGTTTGAGCTTCTATCAATTATTTAGCATGAGGAAGCGATAAGGACCTCACTAACTATTAGGTGATCTAAAATTTTAAACCATTGATCCAGCTGGGAGTTTATTTGGAAAATAAATTTTGATCTTTTACTATTTTTGAACTGAACAAACCAATAAAACTAATATAGTGGAAATTATTTGGAATTGATTGAATCGCGTTCAAAATTTACATTAATAATTTTCTGTTTTGAAAGAAAATATATCTCTCAAAATTATCGGACCTTAAACAAGTATAATGCGCATCCCCGTTGTAAATGAAATAACAAGTCTTCATTTTTGTCACTTTTTCCATTCGTATCTCAGGAACAAATTTCATGAGAATCAAATAGTTAGGCTTCTTAAACTTTCCAATAATTTTTTTTTTAAATCACAATTGGTTAACGTATTATGGGGGGATCAATAGAAATTATTCCATTATTTTTCTTGTTTGTTTTTAAAAAAATAGAGGTAGGCATTTAGGTATGATTTCGTCTTAATATAATAGAACGATACAGAATATAAAAGAAAAAAAAAGGTATAAGTATAGTCTACAAACTAAACAACCCTATAAAATAAAGGACAACTACCTTTAACCGGCCAAACACTACCTGCGTTATTGGTTTTCTTAGACCGATATTCCTGGTACTGGAGTTTGTTTTGTTTTTCTTGTTTTATTTTTTCTTCAAATTAATTTTCTTTTTTTCCGTGTCTATTAATGTTGATATTTATCTTAACATCTTGAAAATCATAAATCAGAAGTATTTTGTTTTGCATTTTTTTTTGTTGTCCTTTCTTTACCCAAAATATCCATCTCATCCCTTAATGATTTTTCAATGTAGGTATATTATAAACAGGCATTTAACAACCTTTTCTTAGATTTATATCTTCAAGGAATACGCGTTTTTAAAACAATAGAATGTTATAGTCCAGGATAGTAGGAGGTAAAGTGAATTAAAATTTTTTTTTTTCTATCCAAGTGATACTAGGGTATCGAAAAAAATATATTGCATAGTCATCTAAATTTGTTATACTAGAAGAAAAATGTGAAAGAAAATATAAATTGTGGTGGTGGCACGATTTCTACTCAGGTTAGATTATATTAATATGTTTTCACATTTACAAAAAAAATTAAATTTAAGTTCAGTAAGCATAGGATTAGGTCTGGAACCCAGGATTCAATTTGTTCAAGAAACAGAAAAGGAGTAGTATTCCACATAATTCACCCAAAAACGAAACTTTCAACGCAACGGAAGCTTACCGATCGAGGTAAACTAACAACTAAGTACAATCATTTTATGCAAATTTTCTGAATCAATAAAAAATTATAACAAATGTTTTAAAATTTCCTCAATCTATCTATACTTGATTGGGAGCTCCCTCATGTAAGCGGTTGAATAAATAAATATGCACAATATGACGAATAATTCATTCATAATATAATTTTTGAATTTGTAGTTCAAAAACCTACATTTTTTAAATTATAATTTTTGGGGTAATTTAAAAAACTTTAAGCCCAAATTATTTGTCCACATATTATATATATAAAACTATGCAAGTGCTGATTATATACATTTTTTAATAAAAGATACCTGAAATCCTTCAACATTTTATCAGAAACCATTGATCTGCCTTAGTTTTGTTATTTCACAATGATATTTTTGAAAAATTATAAAATACGACTTTAAAAGACTGGAGTGCAAGGTTGCATTTCGTGATACTATTAATTTGCTCAACTGTTGGCTCTTCATAGCGGTAAATTTAACGTAGAATTAGTTTTCTGATGAATAATAACATCTAAAAATATATCTAATCAAATCAAAGCACAATCAGCAAGAATTGAATGTCAATACCACCAATGTTATAAAGTTTGTGTAGAAATTCAAACCATTCCAAAGCAACATACATTCTCAAACATACTTTATTTTAAAATGTATAGCAACATAATGTCCTTAAATTAATTTATTCTAAGCATTCATCACCAACATAACGTATCTTCATGTTTTAAAAAGTCTGTGCTTGTGTTTCAATTTTATACAGACTTTTTTTTAAGCTATTTAAATAAATCAAAAACATTGTTACATACTTTACAGCACTCGTCTATATAGGTTCTCATTTATGTGTAGAAATCATTAAAAAATACATGCATTAAGTTATTTAAAAACAAAATCAAGAGTTTACAATTTTCATAATGATAAAATTAGTTCAAAAGGGTAAGGAAAATATAATAATAAATTTCAAACAAATATTGGATACACTCGAAACAAAAGGAGTAGGAAATTTGAAGAAAGAGTTATGTTTTTTTAGATACTACTGAAAACGAGGAAACAATGATCTTAAAATATGCTACTACTATTAAGTTACTACTGAAAGCCCTAAGCTATTACGTCGCTGAGTATTGCAATAGACCTATTAAAGCTTAATGTATTTGTGTTAACTTGTTAAAGCAAACGAGATTTAAAAAGGTATTTGAATCTAAAGTCAGCAATTAAAGTTTAAATGAGACAATTCATCCCGATTGTGAATTTGTTTCTATAAGGTTCATAAAACATAAAATAAGTGTGTGCCTAAACCATAACTTGTCAGCACTAACATTTAATTTTAAATAAGCCGGCTGATAGGCTGAGTAAATGCCACCTGAGTTCAAAACCTAATTTGATTGATCACGATACCACAAACAAAAATATGTGTTTATGAATATTCTATATAAAAGTATCTTCTGTTCAATTAAAATTAATAACACGCATTAAATAAATACAATAATTTTCATACAATTAATTTCTCATTGTTTTATTTTAATTGAAAATGACAAAATTTTGCAATTTTGTGTAAATCGTGTAAATAAGCCTATCGACAATCGTTTATCCAAAAGGTGGTTCATCGTTGAAACAATTAATGGTAAATATCTCCAACTTATTATTTGGGTTAAACCAACCGAACCGACCGTTGAAAAACAAATTCCGACGCGACGGTATATTCGCGATTAATTACAAATACTTAATACAGATATAATTATTGACACTCCTGGAACTTTATATGGATCAGTCAAAAAACAAACAATGTAGATAAAGAACGGATATATGTATATGTATGTATGTGCAGTGAATTAAACTGCTTAGTTTTGGTGCTAAACGGTGAAGGATAAGATAAGGTAGGTAAGGATAAGGATACACAATACATAGGATCTAAAATTTTCAATTACATTTTTTCTATTACACTTTTTGAACCAAAAAATATTATGTACAAAATATGTCATCAAACAAGTACAAGTAAAAATGGAAATCTTTTTGTTGACAAATTGTCGAACACAGAATTATTTAATTCAAAATGTTTTTACCATACTAAATATATATAATTCCAAATTTATAATAACTAAATATTTTTTTAACTACAAAAAATACAAACGTAGTTTGATTTTTGGTTTACTTAATACATACCTATAATTTTATTCAGGTTTAAATTTTAATAACTTTTCTAAAAAAAAACGTTTCAACTTTATTTTTGTTTAAATAGTGATAATAATAATCTCTCAAAAATCTATTGTCATTTTAGAGTTTTCTAAGCCGTTGTAATTTGAGAAGTTTTTTAAATAATGTATTTAATTAGATACTTTACAAAATAAAAGTTCTAAATGTCTAATTAACTTAATATACAAATACAAAGTACTTGACCGTTTAAGTCTTGGGAGTTTTAATCGGTGCTAAAGTTCAATAAAGTTTATACCGATTTTAATTTGTTTGCCAAATTTAACATTATGTGTTCCAATAGAAGTACAAAAAAAAATCACAAAGAATTTCCTCTTCAACTCAAGATAATCTCGTGCTAATTCTAAGAAATTGTATTCAAAAGAGGATGTTTTCCTTTTAATTTTGTGCGAAATTAAACCACCAAAACAAAAACTATATGAATTTAAGCTTCCAGAACAAAAAATAACGTTTTTAACCTTCTCTTAGATAGGTATATATTTACATTGGTTTCATATCATATAACATTTCTAATTGTAATCGAGCATTTAAGTTGCATTTTTTGTTTAAACAAAAATAAATATTTATTGTTAATTAAAGATATTCCAATGAATAAATGTTGATTGATGACACTGTAGCAGTAGTTTTAAAAAATGATGTCTCCACCAACAGTTGCATACTTTACTACAAGTGTAAAAACTATTATTTCTTGTTGTTCTTCTTCTTGATTCTCCGTCTTTTTGATTAACATATGATCCTTGATATAAATAATACATTTAAGTATTTGATAAATCCAAACGAAAACATACCAAATCGAAGTATAAGAATTGTTGATTGATGAATTTTTGCTGCGTTTTTTTATATTATATTAATTTTTAATAATTTAATTTTCTTAAAATTACAAATATAACCCGCACTACTAAAATACCTAATAAGGGGTTTACTATTCACATTGTTCAGGGAGTTTTCGATGTTTGAATGAAAAGAGAACACAAAACCGGATATGAAAAAAACCATACACTATTAATCGGTCAACATTATTAAATTAACTGTGAATTTTATAGAATAAGAAAAAGGATTCTTTTTTAAGTCTGATAATAAATACAAATATTTTTATTTTGAAAACGTTTTGCACGTGGCTGAACTAAAATTATTCCAAGATTTTATTCCAACTGGGAGATGTCAGCGAAATGTTATAGATCCACAAAATAGAACAGTTCTCTAAAAAAAACTTTTTTTAATTCGAGAAAAATTCAAAGCAAAATAATGTAATGTTGTTTTTGACGAATTTACACAATACGCCCTTACATAACAACCATAAACAAATACAACGGCTATCATGTTTGTTTATAATAATTTTCTAGGCATGAAAAATATGGTTTTGTGAATTTAAATTTTGTGAGAATACTCACGCTACTTTCAATTTTTGTTTTAACTCGAAAATTAAGCCAAATATCTATGAAAACAAGATTTACAGAATACAGAATTCAAACAAAAAGGTTTGCTCAATATTTATTTTCTATAAAGACTTAAAAGATAGTTATGAAAATGAAGAGCAAATACTAGCTCAGGAGAGTTCTACTTGTTGAAACAGAAAAGTCATACTGTTTTTAAATGATATGACGTAAAAAAAAGATGTATGTCAAAACTTTGGCCTAGAAAGCTCTAATGGGCCAGGCATCATTGGAATTTTTTTGGCAGGTCTGGTATAGCTATAATCTAAAATTTCTTGCATTGAACAAAATTTCCTGATCGAAATTCACCGAAAAATGATTACTGGCAGAAATCTGTCATTGGCATTGTGTGAAATTGAAACACAAATCAACGATTCGTTTTACTTTTGAACATACAAGTACCTATCAGCTTTTCAGGAAAGTGATTTTCCATACAAAAAAAAAAAAAAAAAAAACGAAAAATAACAACGCTTTTTTCTCAAAAAATTCTTTGTGTGGTTTCTGCTCGATCAGTACATAATTTTCATTTCTAATCAAAGGAAAATGTTGATTCAAAAAAATGTTCCGATTGATTTTAATAATAGCTATAATAGGTCCCTTATTTGTGTGCATTAAAGGAGCAGAACAAATTGTGATTCGTTTGATTCATAAAGCAAGTAACCAGGTCGGTTAGTAAACTAATCCACACGATTTGAAACAAAACGATTGATTTAATTTAATAAGAACTCTGTTTAAAATTAAATTAGACAAAAATCTATAAATTTGTTTAGATAGTAGCTAACCAAATGCCATGAAGTCAAATCAAAACTATGAGATGTAAATATAAACTAGAACACAATGAAAATAATGCAGATTGGAGAGAGGATATGGATTGAATAAGTTTCAATTCGCTTTTGAAAGGGAATCAGGTCCTATTAACTTATGTGACATGGCTAATAAAATTAATATCAAAGTAAAAATTCCTCTATTTTTATATTGTATCCTTTTTACTTAATCTTCTTAGTCTTTGCATAACATTAGTTAGGGTAGGAATGTAGACAGTGCAAAACACCATGCTGTTTTAGCGACGGCAACACAATGATGCCGCCGCCGCCGGCAATTAAAAAAATCCTTAAAACATAAATATCCCTCTATGTATCATTTTTAAACAAAAAACAAAAACAAATATAATAACATTTTATTAATTTAAAGAAGAAAAAAGGTACCACGGAAGAAGGACTATAGGGGCAGTTGTAGTGCGAGGTGTTAGTAGTGTTAATTTATTTATAGAAAGATTAATTAAAAGAATAAAACAAAATACACTAAGCTATTTTTTATAATTGAAAATATAAAAAAAATATAAAAGATAGTTCCATATTTACATTTTTTAGTATTTAAAATTGATTGTGTGTATAGAAGTTGTTGACGTTGTTGTTTTTAAATGTGTTTTTGAATGTACTGCAATAAGAGGTTGAAGAATTATTTTGATTTTGCGGTAGGCAAAACTCCTTAAAGGAAAAATCTAAACTTAACAAAACCACAAAGCCGCAAAAGACAAATACGCTCCAAAAAGTCGTCAATAATTAACGTATTTTTGACTAAGGTATAGTAGTTATGTGACCGAACTATGATTTTCACTTAATTTTTATTTTTCTGATTTCCTTTTTGATGACATCACACTTTAAGTTTTTACATAGGCATTTTTCTTGTAGTATTTTTGTTTTATTTTCGTCAACTTAGTAGGAGTTGACAAAAAAAGTAAACAAATCATAATCTTGAATACTGAATTTCGAGATTGTGGATTGTTGGATTCTGGAAATTATGTTGTTGATGTTATACTATTCCTGCGGTATTGCTCTAAAGGCTCTACCTGAACGACGACGCGTTGCGTTGGTGGATTGGTTTTTTCTTTTTTAATTTTTATTTTGCAAAATTCACCTTAGTGCGACAGCTAAACTTTTTGTCTCATTTAAACAACAACAAAAAAAATTAAATAAATCATTTCACACTCACACATTGTTTCAAATTACGTTTAAATTCTTTTAATCGACACCCACATTATATTTTTTTATTTTATTAAGGTATTAGAAACCAGGACCGGGGGATCAGAAAGCGAGTGAACGATCGGTTGGCGGGGGCGGAAGCGAATTGGCATTGATATATTACATATGGGTTTTCGTTTAAATATGAATATTGTGGTGCGATATGCGATGAGCGGGGCAGAGCGAATAATTTGGGATAAATAGATTGTGTGTAGTTTTATGAGTGGGGGTGGTTGGGTTGAGGGCGGCTATAATTTTTTGTTGTCGTCAACCCGCGCGCAAAAACCACTCGAGAATTTTAGAGTAGAGTTCAATCAAGTAGTAATTATTTAAATAATCAACATTAACATTATCACATCACGGAAATTTAAATTTATATATTTTTTAATTCTTCATTTTCGTAAACTTCTAACAGAAACTCTCAGATATAAAAATGCAACAGAGACTACACTCTAATAGAAAATTAGATATTTCTCAAATGACATAGCATTACCCTTTTTTTTAGTGTTGCGGTCTTTCTGTTTTGTCGTTTTGTCGTTTTGCCGTCGCACTTATACTACACAGGAAAAAATTATCAATCCGCCTTTTGTTTTGTATACTTTTATATATGTAAATATATATTCATATTGATGTAGGCATGTGTTTAATTTATATATAATAAAATCAAAAAGATAAATTATTTTTTATTTTTCAACTTACACACACACAACATTTTTATTTTCATTTTGGTTTCTCGTTTTTTTATTTGTCTCTCTGCTTTTATTTAATTTTATTTTTTAATATAAACAAATTTCCACGAAGAAGCAACAGCAACAGAATTTGTAAATGGAATAACAAAACAATAATTTAAAAGAACAAAAATAAAGAAAAAACAACAACAACAAACAACAAAACTTTAGTTAAAAATGATCGCCAATCTATTATTTATCACCATTTGAGGTGTGTAACATGTGATAATGTAGAAAATAGAATTTGCTACGGCAAGTTTTGTGTTTATTTATTTTTCTTTAAACTCGTTTTTCTTTTTTTTAAATCGGCATCAAAAATAAAATTTTATTTAAATTTATTTATATTTTTGTATTAACGCGAGAGAGCCAGAGCGCGAATTATTTTTTATTTATTTATAACTGATTTTTCTTTATTTTATTTTTTATTTTCATACAAAATACGAACGAACCAACGAACAAAAATATCCGAACAACGAAACGTATAATAGGTTTGTGCACGAGTAATGAAATAACCGCACATTTGGGGCCGCAGTACAGCAGAAGAGACGCACGCGATTATTATTGTTGAATAAAGTAAAGTAAAAACGAAAAGAAGAAAAAAGAAAAGAAAAACCGAGAAGAAAAATAAAATATATCCATTTAGTTTTTAAAGTATAGTTGCCTTGTCGTAGCCGTAGTCGTAGTCGTAGTCGTAGTCGTCGTATTCGTAGCCGTTGGAATGTTGTTGTTGTTGTTTTCTTTTTAGTCGTTGGCTTCGTCATTTTGTTGTTGCCTTCTTCTTCTATTGGAGATGATGTTCATGTTGCTATTGCTATTGCTACTTCTCGTTCTTGTTGTTGCTCTGTTCTGTCTCTCATCATATCCAACACCAGCAACAGCAAATTCGAGCGAGAGACGAGAGTCAGTCGATTTCGATTGCCGGATCTCTCCTCTCTCCTCCTACAACCTACCATTTTGATTTGTGAAGACGATGTTTGGGTTCGGGTTAGGTTCGGTGTTCGGTCGGTAGTCGGTTGAATGCTCTCGCACTCGTATATTTGAGTTGATTTTGGTAGTGAGAGATCATACACAATACACACACCCAAACACTGATGGATTGATGAACCTCAGCTGCGTGTGTGTGTGTGTGTGCTGTGTGGGTGCGAACTGCAAACACGTATACGCAGTTGTTTTTTTTTTTGTTTTGCTTTTTCTTCTTCATTCATTCTATTCTTGGGTTTTGAAGAATATGAAAAACAAACTCACTTAAACCACCCATACATATGTCAGCTATAGACTTCCCATTTCACATCCCTAACCTATCCATCCTTCTCTCTATGCTTCTCTCTTACTCGCATTATCTTTCTCCTTCTTTCATATTCTTTCTCTTACTAACCATAAACATGAGTGCATTTTCCATAATGAATTCAATGGAATCGGTTCGTTGTAACCGGTTCGGTGTCGGTGTTCGTTGGAGCTGGAGCTGGAGAAGTTGATAACCGCATTTCTTTCTTATTACATTTTGTGTGTACGTTACGTTGTATGACTGCTATTTTGTATGCCATATCGCCAGAACCAAAACCAACATTATCATGAAAATATCTATGGATGGAGTTGGACGCTGATGACAGCAGTGTGTTTTATTTTTGTTTATATATATTTTAATATCGAGGTGCAGGCAAAGTAGAGAATGTAAACGTAGGTACGCTATACCTTTACCTATTCTCACTCTGTTGCTCGAATATTATAAGAATAAGAATGAAAAATTTCAAACTCCAACAAAGCAATGCAAAGCATGAGCAAATCATAACAATCGTGTGGTCCACAATGTTTTATCGAAATTTTTCTTTAATATAATTGTAAATGTAGCAACAAAAAAAATGCAGAAAAATCTGAATTTTTTTAAATAAAAACAATGCAAGAATTTACAGGTATTTCTATTTCTGTTCCTATTTTTTAACTTGTCCTATCACACAGTACTTAGGAAGCTTCTTGATTTCTTCATAAAAATCAAATCCTATTAGGCTTGTACCGTACCGTAGCTCGACAAAATATGCTGTTTATTGTAAGACTTTAGGCACCAAAAAACGATAAAATATTTAAGAATTTCAAAAACCAAATCCACATGTCTTCAAGAATCTAGAGGTAGGTAAAAATATTTCTTGACTCATGTTTTAGGTAGGTACCTACTTTGGAAGTTACTTAGGTAGGTAGATTCTTGATAAAAAAAAGAACCGAAGCAAACTAGGTACCAACTTAATTTACAGCCATATCAACAAGCAATAAAATAGTTACCTATATAAGTTTATAATAAGGGCTAAAACGGAAAACTATTACCTACCTAACTTTAGGGTGGGAGGTACCTTTAAATCTAATGCCTTTGCCATAAAGTGCCCCATATTGGTCCTTTGGTCCGATGTTTTTTTTTATTTTGGCCCCCAAATCCATATATGTTAATATTAGTAGATTCAACCTTTTTGAAATCTGTTCATAACTTATTTAGGTGTGAAACTTTGCACGCAGTTAGAGGCTAGATTTAGAAAAAGTTATTTGAACAAAAATGTGATAGTTTTAGACTGATTTCTATTCATTTAATTATTCTAGTGATAAAATTTCTAAAACTTATTCAATTGCTGGAGTGGACCACCAAAAATTGGTTGATTGAAAAAAATTAAATTATTTATTGATTGATATCTAAGCAACTTTTTGATGATGACTTTAATAAAAACACTGAACAATTTTTTGTTTTTAAAAATGTTGGTAAAGTTAAGTTCAAAACTCGCTGAATAAGAGCTTTTTTAAAGGTAGCCCGAAAACTTATTTGTTTATAACTTTTTTTAAAACAATTTTGTTTTTAAACTTAAGATGGAAAATTCAATATACTGGTTTTTCGTGGCCGACTTCAGAAAAATTGACTTTATGGAAGAATTTTGTAAACCATTAAAATCATAATAATAATGTAATCAAAGGATGGTTTTAGTTATTTTTATATTGAGCGCGCAATAAAGGGGTTTTGAATACCCTTATAATAATTAAACGCAGTGCGAGCAATTAGGAGAGGGGGACAGGATTAGAAAAGAGATGCCGCTGAACATTTGTTTTAAGTGTCTGCAAATTGTTATTAGTGGGAAATATTGAGACTGTTAAAGCGTTCTACATTCGTTTAGTGGGGTAAAGAAAGAGAACGATTTCCTATCATTTTTAGGGTTCTCTTTTCGATTCTATCCAAAAGGCTTGAGTAAATTTTTGGGGCACCAGATATGAGAATTATACTCGAGTTTTGGAAGGATAAAAGTTTTGTACATTATAGCCAGATCAGAAGGGGTAAAAATTTGTTTGCATCGTCGGAGAAAACCTACAGCCCTATTATGGTTATCAAATATCAACACGATATATGATATTAGTTGATAATTATCAACAAAATTAATAGATCGGTGATCAACTATCAATATTTTTGATAAATAGTGAAATAAAAGATCTATTGTGAATAGTTTTATTGATAAACTCGGTATTACGGATATCAAACATATTGATACCCATCATCAAATATTCTATCAGCTACAAAATCTTCGTTGTATCAAATATTCGTAAATGGTAAATAATTGTAATTTAAATACGATTTATAAAAGTGGAAGAAAGTTTTTGTAGTTTTTATTATATATACAAATTGAAGAATGACATGCCTTCACTAGAATTGGTGTTTGAAGGCAATTGTACTGAGGAATGAAGGTTTATCGTGCAAGCTAAAATAAACAGTATTACGAGATGCTTCAAACCCACTGGACAAATTACAAATTCATGAATTAAAATAAGCAAATTAAACTTGGTATTCTATTTGTTTTCTGTTGCTAACTATTCTACTCCTAAATAAACAAAATATTATTTAGCAAAAAGATACATTTATTTAATGAAAACAACTTACATTATTCCGCTGAAATTATTTATAGACCAAAACACAAGAACTTAACACAAATGCCAAACGTCAAACACCAAACAAAACCTATTCACATTTCACAATCGTGTATTGATTAGTATTCATTCACAATGGGTGAAAAATTATCATTTGATACTCATAATACCAAATTATCAATAAATTGATAGAAGTTATCAGTTATCAAATAATTGATAGTTGATAGCCATAATAGGGCTGCTAAACACTTAGTAGCACTTTTGGCTATGTCGAATATGTGATGCCTCTACAACGAGTTGAAAAAAATGAAAAACTGAGAGGGTTTTTTCTTCTCTAAGCAATCTTTGAACTTAAAACTAAATTTTAGTGATGCAAAAATTCAAAATATAAAAATGAAAGTTTAAATTTTTAGGACGTGTATTTTTGTGTGAAGTAGTGAGCCCAAATTTTTTACAATGGCCCTGACATTTTTCGTTCGTGGCAAACTCTGTCAGGTGCATATTTATGCAATGGGTGTTTTTTTTTTTAAATTTTAAATTGGCAAAAATGTTTGAAATAGTGCCTCCATTTTGTCAGCTGTCAAGTGTCACTTGTTTATTTAGCAAGGCGTGGATTCGGTGAATAGGCTCAAACAAGATTGCCGTTGATGCCAATTTTCATAAGCGAATTCGTATGCCAAAATTATATTTCCATTACATTTTAAAGCCAGATAATCTTTTTTATAAAGTTAATTCCTTGTTGATTTAAAAATCGTCTTTGTTCCGTTTTATTTTAAAGATATATAATCTCAATCTCAAGCTAAGCATAATTCGTTGTGAATTTTCTAATTTAGGATTCAAAAAAACTATAGGTCTTTTCTTTTCTATGTACGAAGTATGGTTTATTGGTTAGGTTATGCCAACCTACAGTCTCTGGGCATATTATTAGACGCGCTTTAGATTGTATGCAAAATCGCAATTTTCAACTTGTTTAATCAGGTTTTCGAATATTGTAATGCATTTTAATTATTTTGTATGCAAAATATAAACTTTTTCTTACTTTTTTTTATAAAAACAAAACAACAGATTTATAGAATTTATTTTTCTATAATATTTAAAAACATTGCGTATAACTTAATAGCTATAAAAATTCTGCAGTGCGTCTAACAATATGGCGAGGGACTGTAAGTCTAATTAATAATGAAACAAAGACTAAGTGACTAGATGTTTTCAACCAATCCTAATCTTATCCATTGAAAAATTACTGTTGCAAGATTTGTCTGTTTCCTGAACCTAAAATTCCAAAATATGTTTCAAAATGTTAATTTTCTATTTCTGTAACTTTTTTTATCATAATATCTCGGCATAGACACGATGTTCCTTAATCTTCTACGATCAAAGTTTTAGTTTCTCTTGCTTCCATAGTCATAAGCGCTCCAGAATTCATAATGGCCTTAGCCCTTAAACCGGAAGGCAGGTATACTCCTTCTTATCTTAAAAGTAAATGGGTTAAAGACACCAAAGATTTAACATACCATTTTAAGGCTTTCCTAAATCAATCTACGAGTAGGTGTAAATTAAGTTTTAAAAAAAAGTATTTAACCGAAAGGTCTTCACATAAAATTACTTAACCCAAAAAAAGAACAGCATAAATTAGAAGTAAAGTTAGCAGATTGGTGGATTTAATTCTTGTCAATAACTTAATTATAGAGAGTGAACGATACCATTCTGCTATTTTTCAGATGTAAATACAAAAAATATGGCTGGAAATCAATTAAAACTACAAAGGAAATTCGCACGTCATACCCTGTAGAAACCAAATGATTTTATAGAAACTTTCAATTTATGGCATAAATTATGGTAAGTTAAAGAAACCAAAGTTTATGAAATTAGTAAAGACAACCACTGAAGCTCTTAGTACGAAATTAGTACTAAATATGAGTAGCTTTGCTAGTTTTCAATAGAGGTCGCAATTTGAGTTCAAAATGTTAAATATTTGAGCGAATACGGAAAAGCTAAAATTCTTCGCCTTTCTACTATACACCATATTCCTAAGATATAATAAAATAATATACACGGCTGGGTCGCACAAACTTGCTCATGTATCGAATGAGTCTGTTTAAAAGTCTATCGATTTATTTTGCTTAAAACTTTAACAAAATATTCATAACAATATTTGGTGTGAGATAAATAATTTGATGTTCTTTCTTTGTACTGCTAATACTTAAGTCTAAAACCATTTATTATTAATTTCTTGTTGTAAAATCTATTTTTGCTAACGAGATGTTTTTTTTTTTCGAAAACAAATTTTAGTAGCATTTCTAATTTTTTTTTATTTCTTATACAAACAAATACCTATGTTTTTTTTTAAAGAAAAATTAGCAAGGAATAAAATAATTTTGCTGTTAATAAGGTAACAATAACGAGATATCGAGAAGGGGATAATTTATTTTTACCAATTTAATATAATTTCTTTTTACCAATTTAATAAATTTTGTAGATTTAAATTTTTTTATGAAAAAACTTACAGTTAGATTTTTATTAAATTTTGAATGAATGTCGAAAACAATATTTTCTAAAAAATGAAAAAAGTTAGTAATTTTTTTTTATAGGTTTTTATTTTTCGTAAAAAAACATCAATACGATTTTGCTCAAAATTTTACCAAATTTCAAAGACGTTGTTTTTCGATGTATACAATAATTTTGGAGAAGAAATAATTTTTGTTTCGTAAAATATTCGAGGTGACAATTATTTTTTTTATTTATGAAAAAATAAAAGTTAATTGAATTGTGTTTAAAATTTATTTATTTATGCAATACAACATATAATTTGTTTTGGTTCAGGGAAACCAGGTTTTCACTCTTTCTTAAAGTGTTATCGTAAAAAAAACACCCACTCAGTTTTTGTTGAGAGCCCTTTCTGCGTCATGATCTGTATTTTTTTTGGGTGGCGCAATAGTCCATTGAGAACTAGTGCCTATTGACTTACAACTCTCAACCATTCTTGCGTGCGAGGGATGGAGGGGACCTACAGTTTTAAAGCCACGATGAAACCACTTTTTCATAACAAGAATTACTCTTGGAGAATTTGTCAATTCCTCGCAAGAGGCAGTACCCGTGAAATAAACTTTAGATGGCATAGGTAGGGATCAAACCTAAGACCTCTGGCATGACAGTCTAACGCATTAACCATCATGCCACGTTTACTACATAACATTATCTGTATAACATTTATTTGAAGTCGATATTTCCGCTGGTTTTTGAGATATGAAAGAAGAAAACACTTCCCGAACGAACATACTTATGGAAACCTCTATTAAAATCTTGTATTTCGACTCTAGGGATTGAGAGGTGTCACAATGTTTACCTAGATTTGAAGTCAATCGTTTCATGTTTTGTGCATCGTTAGGCGCTTTTTTTTCATTTTCTTAAGACTAAAAAGTTTTGGTTAAAAAATCGAAAATTTTAACTTTCCCAAAAACGATCCAATAGATTTTTTAAAATTAGTCTCGCTTTTTTCAATAAAAAAAATATTTTTATATTGCTTCAGAAGGGTACCCCCATAGAAATGTCATTGTTTTTATTTCTCATTTTTAAAAGAATATCAAACATCAAACGAAATTGGATATCTCAAAAATGGATCGTTCTTATTTAACGAAATTGAAATTTAAAACGGTTATTAATAAGCTCTAAGTACTGCATACTTGAAATATTTTTTAAACTGAAAAATTGTTTAGCTTGGCTGGTTCTAGACATCAGCCAAAAAATTTCGTTTTTGTCAACCATGGTCTGTGATTGACTGTGACTGACTATTTGAAAATAATTCGAACTATGTTCACCAACGGTATAAAATACTTATTTTAGTGACATATATCTCTGTAGCTTACATTAATGTCTAAAACCTAGAGGTAGTGGAATCCAATTATATATGTTTTGAGTCACGCGCATAGAGAATAAGCATTAGTGGGAAATATATTTACAAGAAAAAAAATTATGCCATTAATCTGTGATAGGATATAAAATAAATGTGTATATGTATTTTTTGTAAATCACTGAGCCAATCAAATCATTGTCGAATGCTTAACTCAACCCACCCCCATCAGTTTACTACACAAAATTTAATATCCTTGGAAGATGTTTACCATAAAATGACACATGCAAGGCCTTGCATTTTCCCAAAACTCTCCTATAAACTTTTAGTACACTTTGATAATCAAAAGATAAGTTGTTATCCTTACTTACCAATGCCACTTCGTATGTGAATCGGTCGAAAACACTTGTCGTCAGCCTAGTTTCTGCAATTTCCCATTAGTTATGAGTCATTTATTTATTTAATCCGTTAATTATCTAACGTTAATATAAACTTATAGCTATTTACATAATTTTTAATATAAAATTTTAGTTAATATAGAAATAAATAAATACTATAACAAATTAAAAAATCTTTCTTTAAATTGTTTACTTTTAACATTGTCATTAACAGATGAAATTAAATTATAAAATTTATTGAAGACTGAAATCAATTGATTTAAAGGGCTATTCATACCATAGTTAGTTCTGCTAAAGATCGGACATAAAGGTATCTGTCTTCTTATGCTAGTTTGGCTATAGCTAAAATTTAGACGATTCAGAGCTGTTGCGGATATAATAGAACCATTAATTAATTTTAAAATAAAACAAAATTGGAGATATTGTCTATGTTGTGAAAGTGTAGGGAGCTTTATTAGCAAAAGTCTCTGAGAATAAGGAGGTGGTGTAAATATTTGGGAAAACGGAAGAAAACGAAGACAAAAACGCATAAATCTTTTTTGGATACTTTCAAGTCTGTCAATATGGACTGAATAGTATGGTGCCCATATAACACAGCCGTATTCAAGTATTGGCCTTACAAATGATACATAAAGAAGTTTTAAGACGTATGGGTCACGAAAGTCACGAGAAAAACGTTTAATAAAACCTAGAATTTTGTTAGCTTTTTTAACTATAAAGTTATAATGGTCACAGAACGTTAATTTATTGTCAAGAATAACACCTAAATCAGAGAAAACGGAAAGCTTACAAAGGGAGGAAGAATCTAATAAATAGTTATAATCTATAATTGTTTTTTTGCGTGTAAAACACATAGTTTTACATTTGTCAATATTCAATAAAAGTCGGTTTGTATTGCACCATTCGCTAAAACTATGAAGATCTTCTTGAAGCTGTGAGCAGTCATTAATTGAACTAATAGATTTGAAAATTTTAATGTCATCAGCGTATATTAAAACGGAGGAGTTTTTTATAACGGATGTTATGTCATTTATATATAAGATAAATAATAAAGGACCTAAATGGCTACCCTGTGGAACACCAGAGTTGACGTAAAATTGGTCGGAGAATTCATTTCTGAATATAACGCTATAACTTCTGTTCTTGAGATAAGACGCGATCCACGTCAAGAATTTGTCGTTAAACCCTAAGGCCTCAAGTTTATGGACTAAAGTCTTGTGACACAATTTGTCAAAGGCTTTGCTGAAATCTGTGAATACGCAATCTACTTGTTTACGATCTTCGAAAGAGTCAAGGCAGAAAGAAGTGAAGTGAAGTAGGTTTGTAATTGTTGATTTATTCTGGACGAAACCATGTTGATTTTCACATACAATTGAATTACAATTAAAGGATAACATCTTACAGATAATGGACTCAAATAGTTTGGGAATAACGGAAAGTTTGGCAATCGGCCGGTAATTCGTTATTTCATTCTTAGATCCTTTTTTATGAATCGGAGTTATAAATGCACTTTTCCATAATAGTGGGAAAACTGAGCTTCTAAGAGATTCATTGAACAAAACAAACAGAGGGTACGATAAATGAGACACACATTTTTTTAAAACACATGATGGTACTCCATCAGGGCCAGGGTGAAAACAGTCATCAAGTTCTGAGACACAACGAACAATTGAATCCTCACATATTGTCAAGTCAAGTGAGTTAAGGTGAGGATAATTTTGGGCTGGAAAGAACGAATGGGGAATTTGAAAAGAAGGAGGTACGTCGAAAGCATCTTTGAAGAAATTAGCAAACATATTTGAAATTATTTTTGAGTCATGACTTGTTGTCTTATTAAAAGACATAGAGTTTGGGTAACCGTCAGTTTTTCTTTTACTTTTCACGAAATCCCAGAAGTTTTTTGGGGTCTGTTTCAATTCATTTTCAATTTGTATAATATAGTCAGAGTATAGAATATTGGAGTAGTCAATGAAAATATTTTTAAGTTCGGAGTAAATCCTGAAGTCTTCTTCTGCTCTAGTTTTACTAAATTTTAGCCATGCCTTATTTCTTTTATTTTTTAAGTTTTTTAATTGAGTGTCAAACCATGGTGGAGTTTTAGATTTATAGCGAGATTTCCGTAATGGCGTAGTTCCATAAAAATAGTTAAAAATAATACTATAAAAATTTAGACACATGTCATCAATATTACGATTTAGGAGCAGTTGATTCCAGTCAACATTACACAATAAGTTAGTTAGTTCATTAAAGTTACATTTTTTAAAATTGAATTCAAGTTTTTCGTTTGATGTATTAGGGATATTGCACACATTTATATTCAGTGATATATTTAAAGCTGGGTGGTGACGGTCTTCTTCTACTAGTTTAACATCGGCTGGAGATACAGCTACGTCAGTGTTTATCGTGTCGGAGAAAAATATTAGGTCCAAATATTTGTTGTATTGATTGGCAACTCCATTAAATTGAACAAGTCCACAAGAAGCTAAACCATCAATAATTGTGAATTCATTGGTGCTCGTTGGACTCTATATGAAATTTGAAAAAAACCTTGATTTGATACTTTCATAGTCTTAAAAAACCAGTTTTGGAGTTAGTTTTAACTATTTGCTCAAGTTTTAAAAACTTGATATAACAGAATTGTGTAGACGATAGATTAGTTACAAGAACAACATTTAAGTTAAGTATATTTAATATGTCAAAAGTGACAAAAAATTGTCCAACTCCTTGCAATAGTTTTTACCAAATTGTTGGTATTTGCATATAATTGGACGATTGTTCAATAATTGGATATTGGAAGATGTTCTTTCCAAACAGCATCATCAAATTTTTAACTATCAAAAAGTTTTTGAGCAGGAAACAACAAAAAAGTGCACCGGACTTTAAAAGAAGTTGAAAACTACTCACGTCGAAAGAATTAAGAAGTCTCCGTTTGGAAAATTAACGAACAAGAAGTTATAAAAAAAGGTTGAAAAGGATGGAAAAGGCATGAACCAATTTTACAAGATGGTCTTCATTAACTGCTTCATTATTATTTCACTTTTTTATATTTTCTACTTTTCACTTCTTAAATACATTTTTATATTCTCTGTCATCTGTCGATAAAATTGTCCTTTAATGAGTCTACCAATTTTTTGGTTTTGTAAACAGACAGTTATTGGTTGGAAGAAAAAAATGTTCGGCAATTGTCAGCCGATGTTTTGTATCCTAACAAATTGTCTAAAATATGAATAAAATCAATCCACCGTATAAACGGACAATTTGGACTTGACAAAAATTTGCCAATTGTCACCAATTTGGATGCTATTGGAAGACTTTTGACAGTTCGGCCAGTATTGGAAAATCTTCCAATCGTGTATACTTTTTCTACAGGGATTATACAGTGTAATTTTCAGTGGGCTAAAGCTATTTAATCTGTTGTTTTTATTTTTGGTGTATAATTTTTAATATCATGTTGTTTCCACAAGTCCTTACTATATTTACAATAATAAGTGCGTTTTTTTGGTATTGCATATATAGCAGCCAGGTTTTTGTATTTAAAAATTGGTACAACTGAAAGAAGATCTGTCAGAATAATAATAATAAATAAAAAACACACAAATTGAAGAAAGTTTTGTGAAAATCAAGTGTTAAAATTAACTTAGCAAACAAAAAACTAACTAAACTAATGAAAAATGGTAAGAAAACGTCTGGAAACTGAGATTCTATAAAAAAGGTTAATTTAGCAATCGTTTCAAGGAGAGGGTTTGTTCGTAGACTACTACACTAACATGTGGTGTTGAAGCGATTCCGGTCGGTGATCGGTTTCGAGTCAAAATTTGTGAAGAAAAACCTGTGTGGAGAAGTTGGTTTCACAGATAATGCATTATGGTCTGTTTATTTGCATGTTTGTGTACAAAAATATAGTTTTGTTGTAGTCAAATTAAAAAAAAAAAAATCACATGGAGTACGTACCATATTCTTATATGGTGCTGCATTAATCAGTTCTTCATTGTTTAACACGAATCAAACTATTTCACTTGCACTTTATAAGAAACATCGAAACACCATTTGCATTTTAGAAAGTGCTGTCAAACTAAATCATTTTTATATCTTCTTTCACAAACAATATTTATTTTATCTAAACTGAAATAAACCTTTGGTGGAAACATAGCAAATTAATTATCTTTTCTATCCTTGCTAAAAAATCCAATTAGCTCATTTTAATTAACAAAACTAAATAATATCAACAGTAACAGATTGATTATTTCTCCCAATGAAAAACACATACATAATTCCAAATGCACAACTATTCAACGAACACAGCCATCGAGATACAAATGCAATACCAATCGTACAAACATTTGAGAATGAAATCACATGAGATCCATTCGAGACTTGTTAAAAACCCATCCATAGTAAGATTCTACTCTAACTTTTATCGGTTTTATTCATGCTATGGATATTGTTATTCTTGGAAAATAATACTATACTATGGATAGATTTTCCAACAAAACACGGTAATATTAGTTAAAAAAAGTAATTTTTTATAGTTAAATTATAAAATAAACCTATAGGTATTTCTTGCATACGTTTTTTTTTGCGCGGGTAGATTTTGGCGCCCCATAGCGGCCATTTTGTTGTTGTGACATCTGTCAAATCTTTTGTTTATAACTCGGCTGTTTATGCCAAATCATCATGGTAAGTAACACGATTGAACAGCACGTTCATATGAATGAGTATTCGTTAATGCAAACGTTGAGCACATTGAGCCCATTTTACGATAAACGTGGTGGCCCTTCACAGTCGACTCTTCAACGTTGGATGGCAAAATTTAAGACGACTGGTTCAGTAAAAAGTCTACAGCAGAACCCGAGGCAGTCTATTCCTAGCCGTGCACAAGAACTCAGATTTTTACGTCGAGACTTGGGCATACACCCGTACAACTAACCCAGAAGCTCATAGTTGATGACCATAGACAACGCAGTTTGTTCGATGACTGGGCTTCGAATCGTTTAGAAGAGGACCAAAATTTTGGCCGAAAAATCACTTTTAGTGACGAGGGGCATTTTTGGATGAATGGCTGGGTTTACAAGCTAAATTGCCGTATATGGGACTACACCAACCCACGCGAGGTTCACCAGGTGAAAATGCCTCCTTAAAAAGTTATCGTTTAGTGTGGATTTTGGGCCGTCAGTGAGGAGGGCACCGTCAATATCGACTGCTAAATAACGATGATAACTAATTTTGTAATGCCCAAATTCAACCAAATGGCCCTAGACGACATGTAGTTCCAGCAGGACGAAGCACTACGAGCCGCACAGCGAACGCCACGACATCTACCCGCCCTTACTGAAAAACCTTGTAGTACATACATTTCCTGGCCATATTATTATACGCACTTTAGATTTTATGCAAAATTGTAATTTCTAGGTATTTTAATCAGGTTTTAGAACATTGTGATGCATTGAAATTATTTTGTATGCAAAGAATTTTTTTAAATGAATATTTTCAGTTTTGTTGTTGTTGTTAATTTTGTAATTTTTTTCAATATTTTGTTGAACTTAATTCTTCGCGGCATACTGTCCATGCATGATTTGACTGTTTCTTGCATTTGTGCGTGGTGATTCCTCAAGTCAATTACTTTTTCAATAATTGGCCGCATCTTTAGCTACTTCCCTCTTCATCAGCTCCCGGCTATTCAAACAGAGGGATGTTTTCTTCACTCAAATACGTTTTTATGGATCGGGCTGTGTGGCAACAACTAGAAGCTAACAAAGTTCTATATTGGGTAAAAGAAAACAAACCGAACCGTATTGTGTCAATATTTTATTATTTCATTTGTAATTGTATTTTTTATTAATTATTAACAAAACAGTACTTCCTAAAGTAACTTAAATAAATAAATATTAATTAATCCTTCGATCCTCATTCAACTTCAAGCATACGAATTGGCAGAATTTAATTTTTCTGAATTTGTCTTTACCTAATAATAATAATAAGGTAACAAGATTCTGCGCCGTCCCTCGGGATTGGATTCGAAGGCATGGCATGACATGACATGACCTAGCCATCTAAGCCGTTGGACTTTTATTTTGTTAACTAGGTCAGTGTAGCTGTACATTTATTTATAGAATCACGCAAATTCGAAAAATTTAATTATAGAATCGAATTACATAATAAGGCCCAGTACTCTGATCTAACGGAAACGTGTTTTGTTTTTGTCGTGCTTTTTTTCATCATCTTCCTTTTTTATTAGTTTTTGTATATGTATATATGTTTTGTGCCACCATGACTCTACTTAAAACTAAACCCTAAAACTATAAAACAAGTATGTAAGCCGGACACAGCGCTACTGAACCGTAGGAGCTCTACTCCGCCTTGTGCCATGACGTCCCGAGTCGTCAGGGGTCGCCATCCACGTTTCTTCATCTGACGTGGTAGATTAGAGGATAGAACGACCCGATAATTAAAGACATTGCTCTTGCAATGTGACCTCGAACTAGTTTTATCACGAAATTGTCAATTCTGTTGATTCGAGCCCCGTTGTACAGGACCTCGTTGGAATAGTAATGCACGTAAGAAGATTCGGCTGTTCGATATAAGCCGGTACATCGTCGTAAACACTATAAGCGATCATCGTCCGTATGAGGGCCATGAAGCAAATTACACCTTCACTCTGGAGTCAATCCGACTGCTGTAAAACAGCCTTTTCGTCAGACTGAAGGCTCCTCTGGCCCTGGTCAGTGCAGAATTTTTTTCTGTAGAAATATAAATACTGATCTAACCAGATACTGAGGAACTTCACTACACTTTTGTTCGTTAATCGCTGCCCGTGAGGATCAATGATAAACATCTTGCGCCAATTGCGTATATTCTTCGTGGCTCTTGTCAACGGAGTCCGGAACAGAATTGTTTCCGACTTCTGGACATTTATGTTTAGTTTCCGCAAGTCGTCGCAATATCGCTAAATCTTGTAAAAGAATTCTATTAACCTCAAAATTTCGGGCCGTTCTGTACGCAATTATATCGTGGGCGTATGCAATTGCCTTAGTTAGATTACCTATCAGATCGCTGCTGTAAATACTGAAGAGAATAAGCGAATTCACCGCTCCTTGTTGAAGACCATTGTTAGTTTGGAATGATGTGAAAGAAGTTACATTGCCACTTTGACAACAAACTTTCTACCGTTAAGCATATACAACAATGGTTTGCTCATGCCAAGCCTGCTCAATTTTAGATGAAGAACTTCTACCCACACGGTGTCAAAAGACTTTCCCGAATCACACTGAACAGCACCTGTACATTGTGGTTTTGATTAATTCCATTGGATATTAGAAACCAGTCCGCACTAACCATCTAGCCACAGGCACTACTACACAAAAGTTCTGTGTTGATGCAAATAGAGACTGACCTGAACAATTTTTATTAAAGGTTTTTTCTTGTCAAATAATTTACTTTTTGTTAAGTTTTTGATTTATTAATTAAAAAAATGTATTAAATACATAAATTCGGTCTTAGTTAAATGCGTCTTATACGTTTTTTTAAATTAATTATTTTATTTCGAGGACTGCTTTTCTCCATGCATAATAAATAATTTTTGTTACGTATTTATTTGGAATTTGAACAAAAACAGCAACAGCATTCTATATAACTTTAATCTAAAATTCAGAAAATCTTTGATCTGACGAATAGAGAAAATAATAAGCGAATGAAAAACAAACCATTTCCATTTTTAAATATATTTTTAATAAGCTTTACATTTTTTTAATAATTATAATAAATAAAAATACTTGACCCAGAAGTTAAACGTCCTTTAAGCAATATCATCTGTTTTAACACACTTTGTATGACATTTCCAAAGATTTGTCAAATAATACAAAAATTTACATATATAATTATGATTGTTTTAACACTAAAGTTCTTAAATTTATCTTATAAATACCTTCTTTATTTTTTAAATAATGTAAACACACAGTTGTTTTTTTTACTTAAAGTAAACAAACTTCCAGAACCAAAAAATCGCGGATGGACCTTTTTTACGTAATGCTCTTTCTTTAAATTGTCCAATAATTTTAGAGCAGGGCCACAATTTGTTTGGGATGATAGTAGGAAATAAGGTCATATAACATTGCGTAAGAAAATAGCCTTTTTACTCTGAAAGATTGCCAAATTGAATTGGAATTTTCTCGCCTGTTTGATATTTTTGATTATATTCTTAAAGTACATTGTTATTATTTTTCTATCATTAAATTATGTATTAAATATATTAAATCCTTATTTATTTATATTATAGAAAATATATATTGAAGACAATACATTTAGCTGAAGGAATGATTTTTTTTAGCATTTTGAATAATTTTACTTTTGACAAGATTTTAAAATAACATGCATCAGTCGAGTTCATGCGTTGAACACTCAATATTAGAAATCATATCACACCAACAATACGAAAACAGGATAAGCAATTCTCATGAAATATTAGCAAAATGCTCTTCATGAAAATTAAACTGGCATCCCTATTATCGATGTCAATTCTGAATGGATTAACAAAACATATGGAAAATTCGTGCTTTTACAATCTCAAATTTGTTAAAAGCTGAGCAAATGTCCGTTTAAATGTATAAATTTTATTGATTATTATTAACAAACTTGTCAACTGTAATTGGGTCGAAAGATTATTCTTGATGATTTTAATCTTTATGTTTACATTCGTCTGAAGTTGTCTTCTTTTTGCATTGAGAGTTCTTTAGTGCTAAATTGAATTTGAAGAAGATTCATAATTCTTTAGGTGTTACGTGTTTTTAATTTCTTCTCTACGAAATCAATAGAGCAGCATAAAGGTCCGTTAATGGAATGGAGATTCATCAACAAATCAAAACGCATGAAATACTTAACACTTTACAGACATTAATACACCTCAGAATCCACTTATAAAAGTTTTTTTTAAGGTCATTATGTGAATCTTTTATGCATAAAGAAGTTTCACTCCAAATGTCATTACGCGTGCGCAGACCGACGGATAAACTCAAGGGCTTACTTATATGCCTATTTCATCAATTTATGTCGTGGTTGGTTAAAATTTCGATTTTGTTTTGTTTACGAATATAAAACTTGTCTAGTTCCTAACTACTATTGTATTAAAAATAAATTTAAGTAAAAAAACTCAAAAATTTAAATTCTGTTCCATTATGTATATTGCATATTATATTACAATTATAAATATATTTTGATCTTAACTATAAATATTTATTTTATCTTTTTTTCTTGTTGTGGATAAGTACAAATAATAATGATTTTGTTTTCGTAGTTCTACACCCTTTGAATAAAATAAATACATTCACAGTTGTTTTGTTTTAATTTATAAAATAAAGATTGGAGAGGGAAAGAGGAAATATTATTGTTTATATTGTTTTAATGTAGTTTATAAAAAAATAATTACAAAAGATTAACTGGAATGTATATTAATTGCACAGTAAAAACTATTATTACAACATTGTTTCTTCCTTGTTGATTTTTTTTTAAATTTTATTACTAATACTATTTTAATGTAATTCGAGCTGAATTCTTAATATATACTTTTTGTGTGTAGTAAAGTTTTTGATTTACTGTTTTAAGTAAAAATCAATTTGTTCTAATTTATATGCATTTGTTCAAAAATTTACACAATAGCGCAACAGAAATACTTTTTTTTGCTAGATGCGTTCTTTGGGCTTTATTATGATGTACCGCCAATTTTATTTTCAATTTATGATGTAATTACTTAAATTGACGTTTTCTAATCCATAATAAAATGCAAAATTAAAGACGAAAGCATAACAAATCTCTTTTGATCATGAAGTACTTAGAAATTCAACGCCCAAAGCAACACAACTATATATGGAACACCTGGTTTCAGTTCTTATTTTTATAATTTTTGTTATGTGACATTTATAGTTTAGACCTTAGAAAAAATTTGGTATAAACTTTTTCTGTAAACTTTTTTGTTTGTTTAATTAAGGCTAACTTACATGAAAAAAATCTCTTGTTGAGTTTTTTGTTTCGTTGTCATAGCAAAAGATATCTTTTCTTTGTTTGTGAATCCTTTTGTTTAGTGTAAGTGCAATCTAAGAGTTCTAAAAATTAAAATGTATAACTTGCAAAAAGCTGAGTTACAAGTGTTCTAACTGAAAATGAGGTAAGCCGATTCTATATATATCTTAAAATCGTAGAGAGTATAAAGTATTTTTCGGTTAATATTAATTTTTTTTTGAGTTTGAGCCGAAACATATGTCATCTGAAAATGTTTCTTCCTGAAATTGCAAAAGCAGCCCCAAAGTACCACCTATGCAATTCCAAATATACATAAAACAGGCAGAAGAAGACACGGAATCTCATCAAATCTCACAGAAATATTTTTAACACGTGCTAGAATGCGACCCACATAGCTTACAGCTTTTTAGCTATGCAAATTACAAGTGTCAAACTTTTCTAATTGTTAAAGGAATATCTTATAACAACCCACTAAAATTCATGCTGTAAAAAGAAAAATATGCAACAAAATACCGAAAAAATAAATAATTATTGTACAGATTCTTTCTAGAAAGTCAACTATCTACCTTCAGAGCCATTTTGTAATAATTGTGATGATTCTGGGTTATCGTTCATATTTATACAATCGTTCGACATTACACCCAAATCTGAACTCTTTACCACGATCAAATTCCATAGTACGGAATGAAATATACGCGTTAACGCACTGTCAACTACCGCAAATCTGCGAGGGGATAGTTTTGAACCCTATTGATAATTTAAACGGTTGCAGTGACATTCATGCAACACAAGCAAGTACGCCGGTGCTTCGTGGGTTTAACTCCTACTGGTTTGTCAGGAGTACTGAAGGAATGAGCGAGCACAGCCTCTTGATGAATGTTAGGCTAAGCGTATAGAACCAGTACATTTCGGTGCAATTTTTTAATTATTTTGGTGGCAATAATGCAAAAATAAGATTAAATAAAATTCTTTAAACATATGTTTTTATTTAAAAATGCATATTTTTACGACTAAAAACAATTGAGCCCAACCACACAAAATCACTTTTATTGTGGGTACTTTGTCGCATCTTGAATCGCTTGTCACATCGCATCGTTTTCTCGCATTACTGTAGATGTGGCCAAGTGTGGATATTTTCGAGAACCGTTGATTTCTCAACAATGTTGATTGGACGGAAATAAATTAATACAATTAAATAGCGCAACAATACATTGAAATAAATGGTTTAGTGACTTACAACCTCACCCATTCCTCTTTGTGAGTCATGTCAGGAATGGAGGTGACCTACAATTTTTATGCCGAATCCGTAACCATCATGTTACGGGTACTACAAATCCTCACTTACCCAATAATAGCTTCTTGGTTCTCTTCACTTCTGTGTGACTGTCTCTACAGACGCTCTATTGGTTTTGGCAGGGGTGCCTCGCGCCATTTGAAAGTGATACGGCAAGGTTTTGCTACACATTTCAGAGGCAGCAACGAAACTCGTGACCGAAATGTTCTGTGGCCTCTACAGCTCGTAGGACCTAGCAAGTCAGAAATTTATCGAAAGCCGTGAAAAAAAAACATTAACGTGGAACAGTCGGGTTATTGTGTTTAAAATATGAAACAAAAAACTCCTTAAAAGCATACCCATTCCTGTTTTACGATGAACTCCTTCCCATATGATACCAACGAAAACCTACTATAATTTTAATTAGAAATTTGTCAATGGGTGTTCCAAACTACATTGGCATTTTTTACATTACTCAGAAACATCTATTCTATCGAATTTGAATAACAACCCCTAGCTTTTTATGTATGTTTTTTGTTTTAATTTTTGTCGCTTATCGTAAGTCACTTACAAAATTTTGTTTTATTTCTTGCAGTTGTCATTTTGTTTGCCACACAACTTAGGCAAGATCATTCAACTATAGTTTAGTTGGCAATACTTGCATTTTTTTGTTTCTGCTTTTCGTTTGAAATAAAACTTTTCAAAACTGAAAGGAATTAAAAATTAGGGTGTTCCATATTAATTTGACAATTTCGTATGCACATCATTCATTATTGCGTACGTATGTAGGATACTATGCAAACAAAATGTATTCAAAATATTGGCACTTAGTGAAAGCCAATTGAAAAGTAAGTAGGTGTTTGTTTAATTACAACGAGCTAATTATAGATAAGGCTACTACATCAATAAATGCTTACTGAGAATGAAACTAGTTTTTTTAAACACAGAATACATATTGTTTGTGTTTAATTTTTTTTTCTGTTAATAATATAGATAACACTGAGTTGACTAATAAATATTTTTTTTTATGTTCCTAATAGGTTCTTACGGCTCATCCTTTATTTTGAGTTTTTATATTTTGTATTTTATTTGTATATAATATATGCATTTTTATAACTATAAATATTGGAGTAAATATAAAATTTTAAAATTGTATTCGCAGAGTTCATTGTAGTGGATCAATGTACAAAGTTTTCTGAAAAAGCTTAGAGATTTCCCTCAACGAACATGATTTATAATAAATATACTTGTTTGGAAGTTATAATCGGAAGTCATCGATTTCGATGCATATAATCTATACGACAGATTATTAATCAAAAACTCCAAAATATCGCACGTCATGGAAATACCAAATATTTTCTTGGTGTAAATAAATGCTTTAGAATGCAAGAACCACATTGAGCCTATTGAGAACCGAAAAAGGATCGAGAAAAAATGAAGGTATAGAGCAACATTTCTGGTATGAGATTTTTTGTGAGTTTATCATTTGGTGCAATAAGAGTAACATCCAATTTTCTTGTTTAAGTATGAAATTTCCAGCAACGACTTTTCCTGAACTATTTTTTCGTTCCGAAATCCTACTTCTTATGTAGGTCACTTCTGTCATATTACTTTTTTTTTTTAATTATTTCAAGGAATTCAACAAGTTTTAAAGAATTACTAGGATCAATTGTTCGAGTGAAATGGAGAATTTATTTTGGTTTTGCTCGACAACCTCGTTTAAAAATGCATACAATTTTCATCACTTTTTGAAGGTACAAGGATTTTTGGCAAGCTAAAGATAACATTTGCTATATTTGTATTTACTTGTTGTGGTTTACATAATCGCGATATCTTGTATTTTTACGAGGACAGAATACTTGATTGGAATGTGTGAATTAGTTAAAGACAACAAAGTCAAAGCTGGTAATTAATACAGGAGACTTGTTTTTGACATCAGGAGGACGTGAAGTATGATTTCAATAAATCTACTCTTCTCCGTTTTAAAATACATACAATTTTCATCACTTCTAGATGGTACAAGGATTTTTAGCAAGCTAAAAATAACATTTGCGATATTTATATTTACTTGTTTGTGATTGTACATAATCGCGATTTCTTGTATTTTAACGAGAACAGAATACTTGATTTGAATGTGTCAATCAGTTAAAGACAACAAAGTCAAAGCTGGTAATTAATACAAGAGACTTGTTTTTAACATCAGGACGACGTCAAGTACTATTTCAAAAAATCTACTCTTCTCCATTTAGGAATCAAAAGCCACCAATTTTGTTTTTAATATGAAGGGGGGATTTTTTCATCAAAAATCTTGGTTGCAAGGCACCTCTAAATACGAAACCTAGAAACTCTAAAAGATTTGGCTCTGAAAAAGAGTTCCATCTTAATAAAAAAAAACATTTGAATATGTCTTTATAAAAGATTTAAGGAATTTTAATTTTAGGTTGAGCAAACAGACATAAAATATTTTTTCGGTACTAAAATATTGTAAAAGATATGAGCAAAAGTATTATAAATTGAAACTTTTCGTCATTCTCAACACTCATTCATATACATACATACACACACTTGCATACGCATACATACACACATACACTCACTTGTGTATCCTATATATTCTTGTTTTTCCTTAATATTTTTTTTGTTTCGTAGATTGTGTATAAATACCTATGGCAACCTATTGATTAATTTAATAAAACCCTTACTACGTTTGCTGTTGATGCTGCTGTTGTTTGGTCTCAGATTTAAGAGTCTTGTACCTTCCTTTTTCTTGAGTGTTTTCGGGTGGTTCACATTCAAACGATGCCATCGAGAGAGTATTTTCATTGAGTACTGTACTCAATTGTAGGAACATTATCACTTTTGGAAGTTTCTCAAACGGACAAGTGACTTTTTTCCATGTATTAAATTCCATAACTTGCTTAGCAAGTTGCCAAAATTTTTCAAAATTTATATGTCCATTTGGTAATCTGTAATAAAAGTAATTGAATACATAAGAATAATAACGACAACAATTAGAAATTCAACTATAAAAATCATTACAAAACAAAGATAAAACTCGGAAAGTGTAATACGTAATACAGGAGAACTTTAAATGAGTTTATACAACATCGGCAGTAGAACTATTGCCGATAAAAGATGAAACAAGAATCTGCTGTGGATATTATTTGCCTTTAAGTCGAGTATCGAAAGTAATTTTCGAGGTATTCATTCTTAAACGTTTGAACTTAAATATCCAACACACAAAACATTGTATTATTTTGAAAGAATTTCGTTTTAACTATTATTTTCTAGTTATTTCTGACCATAGGTTTAAATTACTTTCAATTATATTTCAATTTCAAATAGTAAGTTTCAAAAGTGCTACAAGGTTTTGCTACATTTTTGCGAACTATGTGTTATTTTCTTTTTCATATATTACTTACCTATTTGAGCATCCTTCATTAAGGAAATACAAATCTTTTACAAGTAAACTAAAAAATGGAATGATTATACGTTCTCTTTCATTTGTAGCACCTTCAGAACGCCACATCGCTGCCTTTAACGTTGATCGATAGCTGTTAAAATTGCTTGTCGGATCCATTTGATGTTCGAGAACTGAAAACTTAGCTGATTGTATTTTTGACCACTAAAAATGAAAAAAAAGATTTAAGCTATATTTTAGATATATCAATACAAAAATATTTACAGTTTTTTTGAGTCTTGATATTGGCGACAGATTAAGACCGGCAATTATTGCCATCAAGCTGTTGAAGTTCCCAATATTGAAACATTCGCGTGCTGTTTCAATCCAAAATTCAATTATTCGAACACGTTGTTTCTTTTTAGGATACTAAAAGCAATAAAAGTTACAAATAAAACTGTTTGTCTTGTTAAATGCACAATTAACTTGCCTTAACAATTTCTGTGGCAGTAAAGTAGCTTAATTTATTGAACCATTGCACATATGATTCTAGATTTCTTGTTTTCTTCATATCACTAAATGATTCCAAGTGATTTTCTTTAGCAAAAGCCTGGACAAATTCTTCCGGACCAATGTGCGAAAGTCGTTCCAATTCAATGTGTGTTAATTGATGTGCTAATAGAGCTGCATTTGGACATAAATCGCATATGCCTGTCAATTCAGCGCCATTACTTAGAGTGCCACTCAGACTTGTGCATCCACTTATACCAATTCCTATTCCTCCTCCTACACCTCCACCACCACCACCTGGACCAAGAGTATTGACTGAATTCGAAGAACTATCACTTTGATGACTATTGTGATGGTGGTGATAGTTATGAGCCAATTGATGTTGATGACAAGTTCCAGACGCAGTCGTATACGACGATGATAGTGACTTATGAGGAGGAATACCCACCATTGATGAGGAAGCTGTTTGTGAATGGGCATTTGAAGATTCAACCAACAATGAAGCGTTTATGTCATCTCGATCACTCGATGTTGATTTTGAACAAGAATGTACATAACCACTATTAGTTTGACCCCCACCATGTGATGCCGATGCAGATGAAGCTGTTGACGAATATGGTTTCTGATAATGTGAGGCAGCTAGTTCTTCGTTTGTTTGCCGTTCGTTGTATTCGTTTGTTGTAAGCGTTTGCAGAAACTCTTCGTATTTTTCGAGTACTGTAAGACGTTGAACTAATTGCTGCAAGATACTCGATACTGTCTTTCCAAGATTATTATCGATGTAGACACACTTTCTGGCCAAAATCCGAACATGTTGCATTAGACGTTCATCACGAAAGTCGTATGGAAATGTATCAATCCATTCAGATAGCAGTTGAATACAATTTTGAGCAGATTTCATAGCCTTCTGATGCATTTGTTCGTCGGCAAATTGGTACATCTGCGATTTCGTACCGCCCTCGCACATACTTTGCGGCTGGTGGTGAGAAGAGTATTTCTCATCAACAGTATCAATCGACGATTGGACGATTTGTTGTTGCTCTTGATTCTCCCAAGTTTCTGATATTCGAGCCAGTAATTCATGCGGCCGAATAAAGAGACGTGCACTCAAAAGAAATGAAAATATAAATGATCGATCTGGATAGTATTGAGCTGATGGCACCATATGGGCTATAAGAGCATCCAATGGCCCTGATATAAGATTTCCATCTCGAAATACTAAACCATTTTCTACAGCTGTTGTTGATGAGACTATAGAAGATGATTCTGTAGCAGCACCTGCTGCAGGAGCAGCATTATCAGGTGGTTGAATTATGTTTGTACTTGATTTATTAATAGTTCCATGGTGTTGCTTCGAGTGCGATGATGAGTTAGTAGGCACGCAACTACTCGATGACATTGACAGTTTTTTACCCAAAGTGGGGCTTTTTAGATTTTTATCATATGAAAAATATGATAACGACAGTTCCTGTAAAAAAAAGTAAACAAAATAAGATGATATACAAACCAAGTCTTTAAGATACAAATATAAAAATAACACAGGTTAAATAATAAGTTGCAAGAAATAATAAATTGCTACCTGCAAAAATTGTATCTAATAAATAAAGTGACAAAATTCTAACATTATAATGTTAATCGGAGACTTTAATATTTGTATAGATATTATTCGTAATAGTAAGGACTTTTGTGTTGTTTGTAGCATTTTAAGCAAACGTTGAAATTATCAGTGATCGGAGAGAATTTCGCCAGAGTCTAAAATCGTTCGTTATTTCTTCCTGTTTTGAATTTAGAAATTCAATCTTTATAAACCCAAAATATTGTTATTGTTTTCGTTTCGACTAATTAAGGGCACTCATTACAGCATATGCTGATCGTTCTCTGGCACCACACTTTCAGAAAATCGAAAGTATGTACTTTATACTGTTATTGAAGTGAATCGTAAATGTGAAAAGGACTCCCACTGACCTCTATAATCATGTCTTCATACTCTATTATTAAAAAAGATTATTTTTAGTTAGATTTTGGTTCGACGACGATTTTTTGACTACAACATTCCGAAATAAGTCACCACAAAAACCGGGCATAACCAATACTTTATAAAAAAAAAAATATTCAGTCAATTTTACGCTTGAATAAAATATCGAAACGAATTAATCTACCTTAAAAAATAGAGAAAAAAAACACAAACAAATCAAAATAAAATTAAACAAAACAAGTCCCTTACCCGCTGTTGTTGTGGTTGTGGTATATCCGCATAGCTTCTTCCCTGTGTTGCAAATATTGTCTTGCAATCTTTGTCAAAATGACTGCTATTATTATTTGTTCCAGCAGTCAAAAAGTCAGCTTCATCAGAACTGATAAAATCATAGCACGATGATATCGAGTGATCGGTATTGTTTGTCGTTAACTGTTGCGCTGGTGCTGATAGATTATTGCATGTTTGTTGTGATGGACTATGGAAGGCACCATCATGACCAGAGTCAAAACTTAACAGACTGGATTTTCGTCCAGATTGCAATGCGGCTTTTTGATATTTTTGTAAGTCATCATTGCTATTGGCAGTGGCAGTTGATGAGCTGGAAATTGTCGTGGTAGCATTTCTAATTGGCGGTAATCTATTTGTAAATTGTGACGTTGTTGTAGTTGTCGTTGTTGGTAATACAGAACTTCCATTGTACTGTGGTGGATTTAATAAATACAACTCCCCATCTTCATCATCATCGTCATCATCATCTTCATCATCATTTTCATTTCCATTGCCTTTGACATCATAGGTATATTGATAGTTTCCACTGCTACCGCTTCTGCTACTTAAAGATTTACTCATAAAGTTGGATGTTGTTAACGGCCCGCTTAAGCCCGATATCCGCGGTTCAGATGGCAAAGCAGAAGTTACACTACAACTTTCCTCATATCGACCACCTATAGCACCCCCAGATATTTTAGTTGATGGCTGTTCACTTGGCAATGAAAATCTTGGTGTTTGTGACATAGTTTCTGCTGTGGCTACTTTTGTTGTTGTTGTTGTTATTGGCTTCCAAATTTCTTTCTTCGAACTACTATAGACATAATCTTCTCTAGTTTCACTTGACCGACCATCAACTATTTGACCGCCTCTTGCAACTGAAACCTCTTCAGTTGTAACCATAGACGATTTAACTGACAATGATGTTTCCAATTGAACTGATTGTTTCAAGATTCCAGCTTGATATAATAATTGATTCAATAGTTCAACTGATGGCACTTGGCCGGTAAGTAGCGCATTTTTGATTTCTTCGCTATCGTGTCCATCTAGAGTGACAGGAATTCCATTAATAAGAAGAACTTCTTCCTGACTTACAGATGACGTTTTCTCACAATCGACTATTTTTACGCTTTTGCCGAATATTGAATGAACTGTTTTTAAAATCTCATCGTCCATTATCGCCTTTTAGGTGTATGGTTTTCTTGTTTTATTTTTGTTATTTTTATAAATATATATATATATATATATAATTTTGACCAATCAAGTCTTTCGGAGGATTTTTAATGAGGTATACAGGTATACTGTGTTCGGAATGAAAGAACTAAGAAGCAAGCTCTAAGCATAACGTATATGGCCCGAGTCAATCATTTTCATCATTTTTGATTTTAAATCGTTTAAATCCTTTTTTTCATTGCATGTTTCAATGTTTATTCCATCGTTGCACTTAAATATAAAATAAAATACATAAACAAAAAATAATAATGACAAAAAGGAACGGTTGGGCAAAGAACAGCTACAAACTATTATTGTTATTGTTGTCAAATATTCAGTTTTAGTAACAAAGCATAACAATAGAAATTGTAATGCATTTCTAAGCAAACACTTACGCCAAAATGTTCCAACCAAAAAACAAATAAAATCATAAAAGCAAGAGTACCATAACTCAGACGACAAGATATTGTAACGGATTTTTTAACAGCAATTAAAAACACGCATTTTTTACTATGGGAGGGGGGTCTATATCCCCCCGTTTAGGCGGGAGGGCCATTTAAAAAATTATTACTCAAAATGGGAAACATTTTTTTAAAAATAAAGTTAATACTTACAATTAAGTATTATACATTTTTTTAAGGCCAACAATCAAGTCAAAATTATGTATAGTTTTTGAAAAATTAAATTTTAAACTCAAAATTTGAGTTAAAAAAAGGGAAAAGGTATACAATACTATGTACAGTTTTCGAAAAATTTAATTTTAAACTCAAAATTTGAGTTTAAAAAGAGTTAAAAAGGTTTAAAGTGTAATTTTTCAATACTTCAGGATTATCCACCATTGTTTTTATTTTAGAATTTATTTGTTTTTTATCGAAAACTGAAAACTAGATGATTTTAAGTCTTTTAGTTTTTGAGAAAATTGAAAAAACCACATCTATTATTTTAATTTAATAATTATTTTTTAGTAACTATGGTAGGTGCGGGTTTGGGTGTATGCAACAGTGGAATGTGTTGCTTGGGCACACTATAGGTTTTGGGGTGAGTGCAAGGTGGAGTTGGTACAAGGTGGGGAGGGTGAAACATGGGATGCATGCAAAGTTTCTTTTGCATTTAAATAAGCTGCATTCAAGAAAACATTTTTTGTCCTAGGTATATCTTAACCCAAATTCGATTATTACTATCAAAATATTAATACTAAAGCAAAAAAAAATAATTTATTCAAAATATTTGTTTGGTAACTTTCAATTTTCTCAAAAACTAGAAGATATAAGATCCTCTTTTTTTGATTAAAAACAATTAAGAGTAATGAATTCTGAAAAAACAATAATAGATAATCTTAAAGTTTTGAAAAATTACACTTCAACCTTTTAACTTTTTTTGCCCAATTTTGTTTTCAAAAACTAAGCAAGTAGTACCCGTGGCATGATAGTTAGTGCTGAACTGTCATGCCAAAGGTCTTGGGTTCGATCCCTGCCTATGCCATCTAGTTTTTTTCACGGGTACTGCCTCTTGCGAGGACTTTACAGATTCTCCAAGAGTAACTCTTGTCATGAAAAAGTGCTTTCTCAAATTAGCCGTTCGGGTTCGGCATATAAACTGTAGGTCCCCTCCATTACTTACAACATCCTTACGCGCACACAGGAATGGTTGAGAGTTGTAAGTCACTAGGCCCTAGTAATTTATTTATTAAGCAAAATTTTAGTTGATTTAAAAACAAGCTAGTAGACAAAAGTGTTGGCTTTAAAAAATGTATAAAACTTAGTTGTGAGTATTACCAATATTTTTTAATTATTTTGTTTACTATTTAACGTACATATTTATTTAAATTGCGCCTACCGCCTAAACGGGGACAGACAACCCCCCCCCCCCCAATCCCATGGTAAAAAATGCTTCTTTTTAACTCTTCTAAACAAATATGTCATTAAACTTTGTCGCCTCAGTTATCGTACTCTCCCCAAATCTTAAATTTCCCTTAAAACCACTGACATTTAATTAAAGCCAAAACAATTGCATATGTTTACATTATTCTAACATTTAATACCTTACATATGAAAAAAAAACACTGTTTTTCAAGGACAAGTTAATGAACAGATGAACTCTGCTCAGAGGAATCATAAGCCTGTGATGTTTAAAGAATATTATAAGTTTTCTAAAGCTCTATATTCGGAAACAAGTTAAATAAGGTTACAAACAAACAATTGCCTCGAATGATATGTCACACTAATAGTTATTTTTATTTAAAATTTAAATACACATATTTTACGAATTCAATAAAAAAAGGTATTTTTTTGTTATATTTGTATTAAAATTGCAGGAAATAAATATTGATTAAACGACGTTTAACGAAGAATATGGCTTATTAGACAATTTGATTGACCTTTGGTTAAGCATGAATTTACATCAAAGTTGTTTTCCTACTGGAATTTAGATTTTTTTTAGTTGACCCTTTACTAAAAGTCAGACCCTTGAACAATCAAAACACAATACCGATGGACCCTCCGACGAAAAAGACACTTTCCCGAATCCTTCTTATTTCTTGATTTATTCGTGATTCGTATACATTTTTTTTGTGTACTTGTTTGTTGGTATATCATTTTCTTTCGATGGAAATCTTTAAATCAAGAAAAAAACTAAAAATCCGAGATTACCCACCGTCATCATTTAGATATTCTCCAATATTTAATAGTAAACAATGTTTATGAATAACCAAATAAACTAGATACTACTCAAGAACTTTGCAAAATCATGGCTTATGGCAAATATTATTAAAAAAAAAACAAAGCTCACCTCACCGGCAATCCAATCTTTCGAAATTTTTCACATTCACATCTTATGTTGTTGTTTTTTATTATCGAATTCAATAATTTCAAACATCACTAAGCCAACATTTGGAAAACCAAGAAAATATTGGTTATCAAAAAGAAGTTAAAATTTATTCCACCCGACTTTTTTTTTGTATTTTAATTAGGATGGTCTGGAGCAAAGGGAAAGGAGTACACATATAGGGGTAAATAGAGATAAAAAGCGAATTGTATGCAATGTTGAACATGCAAACTCAATTTTGTATACCTGCATGCATCGAGTTGAAGTGGGTTTCGTCCAACTCGTTAGTTGTAGGTCGAGTAAGATTTTTAAGTCCAGTGATTCTGATTAGATTCTTTCTTTTTTATGTTTTTCTTAAATTTGTTTTTGTATGTTAAAAGATTAAAATTTTATCATTCAACTTAAAAGCTTGAAATATTTAACATATCTTGCAGAAAGTTGATTTCCATGCCGAGAAGATCCTACTCCTATTCCTTGTCCTACTTTTCTAAGACCTTCCAACTGTCAACTTCCATTCCAATCAACTTTTCAAGCCGTGCGTGGCTAGAAAATAAACTCGGCGAAACTTCTTCAAACTTTGAAACTTTCGACTCGGCCCTTTAATTTTGACTTCGCCTATTTTCATGTTTTTCCATACCCACTTTTTAATCTTCAATTTCCTTTTTCCGAAGACAAATCCAAATAGAGCCAAAATATATAAAACTAGTTTAATATATTTCTTTATTGAATATTATAAAAGACAACTTAAATTTCCCCAGATTAGCGAAACTATTCCTTTAATCTTATTTATTTACCATTTTGTTTTTTTTTTAAAGGGAATCATCCCTAATAATATGTGTACAAATAAAACAAACTAGAAAACATGACATACATAACATAAACATAATAACGTTCCTACCAACAAAAAAAAACTGTTTAATAATAATAATCATAACATGTAACAAAAAAGAAAAGAAAACAAACTTGAATATTTATCTGATTTGGTTTTAAACTTACGCCGTGTTGTATTTTTCTGTCTGTTGTGTTTTTCTTTTTGTAGATATTACAAACAAGCGTCCTTTGGTTTGGTTTTCTTTTAGAATATGCTTTATAAATAAGATGGATTGTTGTCGAGCGAGACTCGTATATATTTTCCTTTGACAATATTTTTCATTTCACGCAAAAATAAAACATTAGCTAATAACCAGTGTCTACAAGCGAACACGAAAATAGCAAACACAATACTTTCCTGCAAAAACACTATATGTGTGTTATTGCTTTCTTGTTTTATTTATTTACTCTTGTTCTTTCTCTTTTATACATGAATCAAATGTAATAATTTATAAACAAAAGAGCGAGATAGGTAGTAGGTACTTTGATATCAAAACAAGAAAACCATAGGTTAAGCAACACAGGAGGAGACAAAAACACTTTGATACGGCCGAGAGAAAATCAATTTTTCAAAACATGATTGACAATTTTAGTTTCTTGTGCATTTTTTAAGAAAATAATGCATTAACAAAGTTCAAACAAAGGCGAATTTAAGGAATGTTTAAGATAATTCGAATTTCGAGTAACTCTTGGGAATTGGAGCTAAATTTTTCGTAAGCAGACGGGCAAAATCTCACGAATAAAGTATCTGTTTCTGCCTGTTCTGTTCTATTGGCTCAGACGGCTGCAGTATAACACAACCAAACTGGTGGTGAGATGAACATGACAAGTCGAGTTGGTGAGGGCAATGCTGCCACTCTACAATTTTAGCAGTAGTTCTATTGCATTAAGACAGTGACAAGAAGTCAAACGAAAATTTACTGCGCAACATAACAAAACGGATCCACTTCTATAAATATTGAATATTTTCAAAACTTCATCCAAGTATTTCGAATCAAATTGACTTGCTGTTATAGATTGAAGACAACACGTGTGAATTTTCTTTTATTTTGAATTTTTGTTTTCGGTCGAGTTTGCTGTTTATTGCGATTATTCAAAAATATTAAAATTTTGTTTCCAATTTTTTTTTGAAGTTATTTCAAACCAGATTCTTTTCATCTATGCTTTTATTTGAAAGTTAAAGTTTTTTTCGATTATAAACTGAGCTTAATAAAGTACGGCTTGACTGGCAGCACTGGCGCAAGACTGACGTTAGGTTTGTTCAACAAAAAAAAAAAAAAAACTAGTGTAATGCAGGCCAGTTTCATGAAAACTCGGAGAAAATTCAGGCAAATTTAATCTTAAATTAAAAAGAAATTCATTTATTTTTCTTCATAGAATGTTCAGGGGAAATGTTTTGACAGATCTGAATAAAGAACAAAATGAATTTTTTTACCCATCGAAATCTTCATAAAGCAAAACACAATGCGTGGAAAAAAGTAAATCGAATAATGACATCAGCTGATTTTGACAGTTGTCTACAACCTGCTAGTCAAAGAGGAAATATATGGCTGAATCACAAACACGCTTCAGCTTCGGCTTCACCTGACGTTTACGAGTTCAGCCATAATAATTCAATGCATGCTTTCACAATGGAGCTTCAACCTCACGTTTCGTTTGACAATCGTGAGGAAAAGATAACGTTATATAACGTAATGTGACTCCAAACAGAAGCTCTAGTTCAATTATCTGAACATTTGATTTGTCTGACAGCTCAAAAGCTGTAAAAAAAATGCCAACAAAAATGTCATTACAGCAACCTCGAAGCATTCCCACCGTAACGCAGACGAAGCCGAAGTTGAAGCGCGTTTGTGATTCAGCCAATATTATCTAGAGTCCCGTCTTCATGGGTTTATTTTCTTATGACCTACAAGCTAAATTGAAAGGGTTTTGTCCATAAGGCTAAGCATGTGTTAGTTGTCCCGTGCATTTCTTATGGGACCACGCCATTATGAATGTAGTTGTTATGGAATTTGTGCCCATCTTGCTCAACCGCGGGGGAAAAAACTGTGAGGTGAACTCAGCTGCTCAAAATAGTGTTCTGTTGAGTACAAAAATTGAAAAATGAATGCAATAATTTAAGACAAATTAATTGTGTAGGTCCTTTTCAGTGAAAATTGTGCTTAAAATAACGTTTCACTGCTTTTGGCATACAAATTCTATAATTTTTATGAACTTAGGACACAACATCACAGTCTTTCCCAATCGATCTTTGAAAAGTAGGTACCTTCCACAAAGAATCGCAAATCTCTCAAGATACAGCGAAATCGTCTTTATTAATCAGGTAAAACGATAAAATTGAAAATGATAAAAATCTTAAAAAATAGTTAAAGCAAAATAGTTTTTTATTTTAATTTTCAATACTTACGCTCCATGGCCAACATCTAATGAATTAGAATCTGTAACTCGCCACTTTACCACCGCCAGTTTACCTCTGCCAGCTTACCTCCGCCGGTTTACCTCTGGAAAGTTTACCATCGCCAGTTCACCTCTAGACAGTAGATGAATCTGAATCCGAAGGAGAAATGTGTGTAGCAAGGGCACTCTTTATTTTGTTGGTTTTGGATTTGACTCGTCGGAAAATAATTTTTAGCAACATTTGGATTACTTTTCATGAAAGCTTAGCATTCGCTGTAGGCCTAAATATTAGAAATATCTTATTTTTATGTTTTTCACCTTTATATTTATTATTTATCTTACATTTTTCTCTCCCTCATCAAAATCAAACCAAACGATTCTTGGAATCGTAATTTTACAAATACGCGCTTCTGTAATCGTTTTTCGTAATCGCAATTTCACAAATAATCCGTATTAAAAACGATAATCGTTATTCATAATAACCCCCCAGTGAACCTCTGATGGGAAAGTTTGCCATCTTCTGTTGTGTCAGTGGCGTTGAACAATTTATTTTACTTACTTACTTACTTAAGGTGGCGCTACAGTCCTGTGTGAACTAGGGCCTCACCCAACAAACTTCTCCATCTAGCTCGGTCCCTAGCTAGATGTCTCCAGTTTCGCGCTCCAAGTTGGGTGAGGTCACCTTCCACTTGTGCGCGCCACCTGATCCGCGGCCTTCCTCTACTGCGCTGTCCTGTGGGTGCGGATTCGAAGACTTTCCGGGCCGGAGCATTGGTTTCCATGCGCTCTACGTGACCCAGCCATCTTAGTCGTTGGACTTTTACTCTTCTTGCTAAGTCTACGTCGCTGTACAGCCCGTACAGTTCGTCGTTCCATCTTCTCCTCCACTCCCCTTCGATGCATACGGGACCGTAGATCACACGAAGAACTTTTCTCTCGAAGCGACCCAAGGTGCTTTCATCCGCTTTTGTCATGGTCCATGCTTCTGCACCGTATAGCAGGACGGGGATGATAAGGGTCTTATATAGCAACACTTTGGTCCCTCGAGAGAGGACATTACTACTCAATTGCTTTCTTAGTCCAAAGAAACAGCGGTTAGCAAGAGTTATTCTGCGTTTGATCTCAGCGCTGGTGTTGTTTTCTGCGTTTACAGCGGAGCCTAGGTAGACGAAGTCCTTGACTACCTCAAAGGTACGTCTGTCGATTGTGACGTTTTGTCCAAAACGTCGGTGTTGTATGTCCTTTCTAGACGACAGCATGTACTTTGTTTTGCCCTCATTAACCGTTAAACCCATTTTTGCCGCCTCTGCCTCAATACTCACAAAAGCCCCATTGACATCACGCTGAGTTCTTCCGATTATGTCAATGTCATCAGCATATGCCAGTAATTGGACAGACTTTTGAAAGATAGTGCCTCTAGTGTTGACGTGTGAGCTCTGCACTATTCTTTCAAGCACGATGTTAAAAAAATCGCATGACAGCGCATCACCTTGTCTAAAACCTTTTTTGACATCAAAAGGTTCTGTTAAGTTGTTTCCAACCTTTATGGAGCAGCGTGAATTCTCCATGGTCATCCTGCACAAACGGACGAGTTTGGCAGGGATGCCAAAACTAGACATGGCTCTATACAGCTCGTCCCTGTAGATGCTGTCATATGCGGCCTTGAAATCGATGAAAAGATGGTGGGTGTCGATTTGGTGCTCTTGAGTTTTTTCCAGGATCTGCCGTAATGTGAATATTTGATCAACTGTGGACTTTCCTGGTCTAAAACCACACTGATAAGGACCTATCAGGTTGTTGACGATGGGCTTTAGACGTTCACATATTATGGCAGAGAAGATTTTATAGGCGATGTTAAGTAGACTTATTCCTCTATAGTTGGTGCAGTTTAGAGGGTCTCCTTTTTTCAGGATCGGGCAAACAATACTGAGGTTCCATTCATCGGGCATGTTTTCTTCCGACCATATCTTACAGATAAGATGGTGCATGCTCCTAACCAACTTATCTCCAGCTGCTTTAAAGAGCTCGGCATTCAAGCCATCTGCTCCAGCGGCTTTATTAGACTTCAACTTAGATATGGCAATCTTTACTTCGTCTAAGTCGGGAGGACGGGATTGTTGGCTTTCGTCGTCTATATCGAATGGGTCATCCTGCCTGACAGCGGGATTCAGTTCTTCGTCGCCGTTATACAGTCTGCAGAAGTGGTCCTTCCATATCCTCAGCATTGACTGCGGTTCCACTATGATGTTTCCACTTTCGTCTTTGCAGCCTTCGGTTCTAGGTTTATGTACCTGTGAATTTCGTTTCACCTGTTCATAAAACTTTCGAACCTCATTCCTGCTTTTATACCTCTCAACATCTTCGACCGCACGCTTCTCATGCCCTCTCTTTTTCCTTCTGAAAAGTCGGCGTTCCTCTCGCCTCTTCTGCTCATAGAGCTCACGAGCAGCTCTCGTCCTTTTATGCAGCGCCGCTTTGCGTGCCTGTTGTTTGGCTGCATTTGCCTGCCGACATTCCTCATCAAACCAGGGGTTCCTTGTTGGTGGCTGTTTGAAACCCAGCACATCAGAGGCGGCTTCTCTGATAGCATCTTGGCAATGTTGCCACTGGTTTTCGATACATTGTGTTGGCGGCAGAGAACTTCGAGAGAGGTTACTTGTCACTCGGTCGGAAAAGGATTTGGCGATCTCTGGCGATTGTAGCCGTTCGACGTTGTATCTTCTCCCAGCACCTCCCTGTTTTGCCTTGGGTCTGGAAATCCGAAGTGCTACCCTGGCTACAACGAGGTAGTGGTCCGAGTCGATGTTAGCTCCTCGGAAAGTTCGTACATCCATAATGCTGGAAGCGTGTCTGGCGTCGATCGCAATATGGTCAATCTGGTTGACGGTAGATTGATCTGGAGAAGTCCAAGTTCCTTTGTGGATGTTGAGGTGTGGAAAACGCGTACTGGCTACCATGACGTTTCGCCCCGCAGCAAAATCTATGAGCCTGAATCCATTATCGGAAGTGTTGTCGTGCAGGCTGTTTTTCCCGATTATTCCACCAAAAATGTCTTCCCTTCCTAGCTTGGCATTAAAATCGCCCAGGACTATTTTAATATCGTAGCTAGGGCACTGCTCATATGTTTTGTCTAAGAGCTCGAAGAACATATCTTTGGTGTTGTCGTCTTTCTCTTCTGTGGGGGCGTGCGCGCATATCAGGCTAATGTTGCCGAATTTAGCCTTGATGCGTATGGTCATGAGGCGCTCATTGATGCACCTATAGCTCAAGACTTCTTGCCTAAGTCTGGCTCCAATGACGAATCCGCATCCAAATAAGCGCTGTTGGTTTTCGTGGTAGCAGTCACCATAGTAAATATCGCAGTTTTTCATCCTCTTTTTGCCCGGCCCATCCCATCGTATTTCCTGGATGGCGGTGATATCTGCTTTATATCGTTCTAGGGCCTCCGCTAATTCTTCGGCCGCACGTGGTCTGTTAAGGGACCTAACATTCCACGTGCATATCCGAAGTTCGTTGTCCTTTATTCGTTTGCGTTGGTTGTCAACAGTAAATCCGTCCGTATCCGAGGCTTGTTGGTGCTTCGCAACTTTGAAAGCTTTTACGTGGCCAGGAAGTCACCCCGACGCACAACCTCCAACCTGGAGGGCCAGATCCTAAGTATAACTCCAAGGATGGGGAGCCGGATAAAACCGCTCCTTACAGGCCTGGGCTCCGAATAAGTCGAAGAAGCCCTATAAGGTGTTCACTAAGTAGTTCAACCTTACTGGAACTGTAGACGCCACCGTTGATTCCATCTCGGGAATTCCTCCGCTGCCGTCTGGATAAGGAGAGGTGCCTTAGTGGAAACACCTCTCCCCACCTCTCTCGTTTGCTGCCCCCAACAACTTTCCACTGGGGTTGGAACCCAATCTCCAGTTGAGGTACTAGGCACCCGATGTTCACCACGTGGAGGTGAGAGTAGGAGTTGATAGACAGAGGTTGGTTTTAAGAAAAAACCTATGGACGCTTGTGTCCTCTTGAATGCACATGTCTACCATTTGAACAACAATTTATTTTGTTGTACCTAATTACACATTTACAAAAAAAAAACAATAATTTACAAATAAACAAGTCTTTCAAAAAAAAACATGCCTCATAAATACAATGAAAATAAAACAACAAAAAAAATCACACAAACATCGTATTGGATGGATTCAAGCCTGAAAACCACAAATGCTGGTGTGCTCCAGGGCTCTGTTGTATCTCCAACACTCTTTCTCATTTGTATTATTGATCTCCTGTCTAAAACTTATAATCAAATACATTGTTTCGTTGACGATAGAACTCTTAGCATTTCACATCCCTCTTCTTCAGATGTGCAACGACAAAATATGATAAACTCATATTAAATTCTGACCTAAACCGATATTCTCGGTATGTGTGTCACCAACCACCTCTTGTGGAACGGTCACATACGCGATGTTGCCAAAAATTCCGAAAGGCGTTTGGGTTTCCTTAGGCGATGCAAGAAGTTTTTCGTTTGCTCTAATCTTGCTGTTATCTACAAGACTTATACACGACCAAAGCTTGAGTATAACTCACAACTCTGGGCTGGTGCTCCTGCAACTTACTTCAGCCTCTTGGATAGTATTGAACGTAGACCATATATTTTGATAGGTGATAATATCATCATAAATTCATTTACTTGGCTTGAACATCTTTTTTTTTTTTTAACAGCGATAAATAGCCAGCTGCATTCCTACTTGCGCATCTAGAAATGCGTACTATCAAATACAGACATTCGTTCCATTGCCGTACTACGCGAATGTGAAATGCCTTACCACACTCTGTTTCTCCCAGTCATTGCAATATTCAGGAATTCAAAATCAACACTGTGTCTCTACATGATGAGTGTGCGTTTATTATAAAAACAGTTTCTTAATGCTGATTTTCTCTATTGTAATTGCGTAAAATTTTGAAACACAATTTGTCTACCTTCTCGCCAATGTATTTTGGAGAATCGAGTAATTTTTTTTCGAGGCATTGCTTTTGTTACCAAATATATGTTTATAAACTATTGTAATACACTTTATACGCCATTTTTTGCGAACTTTGTTGTCCTTGAAAAAGACCATAATTTGTATAAATCCGCAATCTTTTATTTTTGATTCAGATTTGAAAAATGCCCCAAGGAAATACAAATAAAAAACTCTATAACATAAATTTGCATAAACCCTTCATTTTTCATTTTAATGTTAAAATTAATTTTTCGACGACTTATTTGTTGTGTCCGCTTTTTATCAATTTTTTTTGAAATAATTGAAACCCTAATATAAGATCATTTGTTTGGCTCGATTGGTCTTTTTGTTTTTGGAATGCAAAATAAAAAACTTATTTGATTCTTTCCCAACGTTTTGTAAGTGTTCCTTACTTCTTCAGGGGTGTCTTTATTCAATATTTTGTATTAAACTGACACAAAATTGAAAATAAATTAACAAAAATGATATATAATAATAAACAATAGACATAAACAAGAAAAGCTATCAAATTAAACAGAATTGACACTTATATCACAGAATGCTCGCAGGTACTTTTTTGATTATAATGCTAAAGCATATCTTTGTTGTATACTGTCGATATTTTCTTTCGTGTTCATTGTTCTCTTAATTCTCTGCTGGATACGTAACCCTAATGCCTTATTTTCAATCAGTCATTTATACATACCTGCCAGTTTGCTTTATTACCTTTCAAGAGAGATAAAGCAGTCTTATTAAAGTCGTATAGTAGCTTGGAGCCTTGCGTTTATTGAGAATAGAATATTGATAGTTAAAACATTGCTCATTCCGCAATATGCTACTTTAAAATAATTTGAAAACACTTTTTTTTATTTAGAATTTGATCAACATTGTGTATTTATTACTTTTTATTTTTACTTAGCACAAATACATCAATTTTTCTTCATTTTTTCTCATAATATAATACAGCATAGGTTTTTTTGCATACAAATTTCAATATAAAGTTTTATTTCAAGTTAAATAATGATTTTTTAATAGTAACAGTCATGGTACATTTTAAGAAAACCGTACCAGTACATCTTACACTAAGAAAAGTAAAATACTTAAAGAAAAGAACAAAAAAAATGTGTAAGGACAACATTTGTAAGAAATTATTATATATATTTACATTCAATATTTGTATTTTGTTGTTTAAATAACACGATTATAATTTTAGTGTTTTTGTTTTGTTTGTCTAAGTTTAGAATATATGCATTTACTTCACACAAGAATTAAAATGATTTAATTCGCAGATCAAATATATTGCCATAGAAGCTAAAAGCTTTATTTTGTTACTATCCAACTCTATCAAGTATTTGCTTTTTGTTTTACGTTTTGAACATTTTTCACTTAGAATTTAGAATTTCATTTTTTTTTGGAATATTCTCAAATTTTGTATAAATTAAATATGACTATAAAATTTGGCTATTTGGCACTTAATATATACATATTACATATATATTGTATACAATATATTTAATTATTATATTTGCTTATTTTGTTTTGTTTAGATTTGTGCCTCATAAATTAATTTAAGTACTCTTTTCAAATACAGACACATTGCTCTGTGAATTAGCTCATATTGCTCAGAATTTTGCACCATTCCACCACGTTGTAATCTTAAATTACAAACAATACCAAGAATATCAACATGAATACTTGGACTTTTTCTAATGGGTGCATCCGTTGTCAACGTTGCCAGCGGCCCCGATTCGCAATACATCTTATTTTTAGATTGCGCTTTAGAAAAAGAACAAGAAGAATTCGAATTAGAATAAGAAGATATTTCATCCTTTGCATTAAAAATACATTGAATTCTATTTTTATCAACATTAGATTCAGCAGGACTTTGAATATTCTTAATTAAATTTGAATTGCTATTTCTTACATTATCACTACTACTATTATTACTATAAGGAAACGATTGACTAGAAAAACTTTGGAGATTGTCTGCATCACTCATGCTGCTTTGTATATTATTTGAATTATTACAACTAGCCATAGCAGCTGTTGTTGTTGTTGTTGTTGTTGGACTTGCTGTTTGTTCATCATGTTGATAAGCGTTAATTGATTTTAAAGGAAATGATGCTCTCATTTGGCAAATCGCATTTAAAATGGCAGCCATACAACCTGTACGTCCAATACCAGCCGAACAGTGTATAACTGGCAATGGTTGATCATTTAAATTATCTGAAAAAATTGTTAAATTAATATATATACATTTATAAAATAAAAATAACCAAGAGAAAAAACGCTCATTTTCAATTTTTTATCAGAAGCACAGCTAAAGGTAGTGCATCTGTAATATTATTTTCTAACGTAGCTGTTTTGACTCCCCGATATTGGAAGTTTAAAATTTCACGAGAATATGAATCACAAAATTAAAGAAATTGAGGTCAACGTAACTTATAGCATAAAAATTATCATGTCTCAACTGGACACAGGACACCTCATCACACGAGATCACAGCGGAAAACTTATCTATAATTTTCACCCATAATGTTCGTTTTCAGGATGAGTTGTCCGTTGTCATGAGTTATCATGTGTGATGAGCTGCGATGAGATGAGTTCAACTGTTATTACATCCAAAACCAATTGAGGTATTGAGAGCAGAAGTAGAGTAACCCCAATATGGACTAGCTGAGAAAACAGCGATTTAAAAATTTAACGAAAAAGAAATAATTGTTATTTTGGTCTAAAAAATATTCCGTGCAGAAACGACGTTTCAGCATTTTTGCATTGATTTATGCGTAAATTGAAGTAATTTAAGTTCTGCGTTAGAGAAACATTTGTATATTTGACCATTTTGGATTAAAAACTCAAAACTTATAAAATGCCTCAATTAGCATATGGCCTTCTTGTAATCTTTAAGCTTGTAATAAAATAAAAATACGATAAAGAAAGATATTTCAAAATGAAATAAATAAGTCTATGAACTTTCCTGTACAATTAATTTTATAGGTCAAACTTTATACCTTAACATTGGCAGTTTACATTTACGATCAGTGAAAAATATTATTGATAAATCGACTAGGGCGTTTTTTCTTCGGGTGCAATTTGTGTTTTGTTTAAAATTAAAATATATACCCCATGTTAACATGTGTTGACTAATTTCTAACAACACACTGATGTCACTTGGTGATCGATGATCTGGCCAATCAGGGTACCAATAATGCAAGCTACTAAAACTATGTATTGTTTGAATTCTTTTGTCATTCACATTACTAGCACCCTCTTTACTACTTCCATTTCCGCTTTCACTATTACAATTGATATTACTTGATGATTTATTGCTTTTATTACAACAAAACAAACATTGCAATTGTCGTATAGAAAAACCATTCTTCAAAATAATTCCATTGTTTTTCACAATGAAATAATTAACTTTTGGTAGGTAATCGATTATTTTTTTATCATTTATTTCGATTTCAAATGTATCGTAGTTCGATGATGATGTTTCGTGTTTTTTAAAATATTTGTTATAAAATATATTGATATCATTGTTTTTGATCTCATCATTTTTGTAGGTTATGAGAAAAATATCATTTTCATTGATTGGAAAATATGTTGCACATTTTTGTCGATTGTTTTCAATAAAATTTGTTAGCATTATAATTTTTTGTCGTTTGTTTCTCAATTGTTGCCGATTTGCTGCATCTATTGAAGAAGAATCAATTATTTTATTAAATTGAATTGGTGTCGATGCCAATTTGCTGCTGCTCTTATTCATACAATATGGCTCTGAACTTCCGATATATTTTTGGTGTTCATCGTATTTGCAAATGTTTTGGTAAATCATCAACCAAAAGTCATAAATTGTATTTGGTAATGGACCTTGGGTAGCTATATAGCTTTTCTGCACATAATCTGGTCCCTAAAATAAAAAAATACAAACATTTATAATGAAAAAACATCAATATCTGATGTTTAGTAATAAGATTAAAGATAAAATAAATTCATGCACTTAAATTTTTCAAACAAAAGTATTATATAAAAAAAAATTTAAAAGAAAGTTAATATTACCTTAATGTAATTAGCATTTATATATGGATCTTCAATGCAGCCCTCTTCGGCAATTAATTGAACCCTTGAATGTTCGTTCGGTAAGATACTTTTATACCGATTTTTAGATTGTGATCCAAATACCATTGGTTTTTCTTGATGATTCGTCGGAAGATCCCAAAATTCTTGATGTAAACTTCTAATTAACCGCTTTTGTTCATTTTCATCTGGCAAATCAATTTGATAAAAAGATGATAGTATTATTTTCCACTTATTTTTTTCGTCGAATGTTTCAACACCACATCCTGAAAATGCATTACTATGATCAAGATTTTCATCATCACTATAGCTTTTTTCAAAAACATAATTTAATTTCATTAAATCATATCCATCCAAAACATTTGAAGCATTCTGAAGTAATTGAACATTGGCAAGATACATTTTGAAGTCTTCGGAAGTTGTTTGCGGTGAAAGTGGTCGTGTTGTGATATTTCTCAAGCCAGTGCAAGAGCATAAATTGCTTTGTTCGAAATTAGTTATAAAGCTCTCAGAAATAACTTGTTTGGTTTTTGATAAAGTCAGATTAGAATTCGAGGAGTTAAGATTTGGAAGTTTATCTTGGTTGATATGTATGGTTTTTGAAAGAGTTGTTTCTTGTTGGTTGTCAATAAAAGAAATCGGCAATTGAGAATAGTTATTCAAATCGGACACAGAACCGAAACATGTTTTTGTTGAATTACGCATATGAGTTTGATTTAGTTTTGTATATTGTGACCGGTTATTGAGACTATTCAAATTTTCCGAACTAAAAAACTTTCTTTGTTGGCCAACGCAACTTGGATTTGCCGCTGTAGTGTCTGCATCTAGAAATTCATTTTCTTGGTTTCCACGAATTCCGTATTCTTCTTCTAATTGATTTGTATTTATGCTACTCAAACTGCATGCCGAACCACGCAAATTGGATACTGCCAAAGCATTACATTGCAGATTAATTGTCAGACTTGCATTTGAGCCACGTCGCTCTAATAGACCCTTTTTATTACTTGATGTTTTACTGTTAGATGAATTTTCACATAAAATTGGATCTTTTATCGTATAATGCTGTTGTTGGATTTTAAATAAATTTTGCTGCTGTGGTGGATGTGAGGTTATATTAAGAGAACTGTGGCTTTTGAAACGATTTAAATGGACATATGATGAGCCATGGATATTAAGAGTTAAGCTCGTATTTGAACCACGGCGTTGTAGCAAGTTTTTCCTTTCAGATGAATTTCCTGGGTTTCCACCAAATCCAGACCCTGGATTAATTAAATTATTTCCATTGTGGATATGTGTTGATGGAATTCCAATCGAATTACCCTTATACAATACAGCTTGCTGCTTCGAACCAGTTAAATTATAAATTGAATTCGATAAATTATACTGTGGATTGCTGGATAAACTGCAATTTGATGCACTCATTCCTTTATTGAGACTTCCATACGATTCATTTAAGTTCAGAGTTAAACTGTGATTAGATCCACGACGTTGAAGTAATGAACTTCTTGCAGTTGAACGACTGCTTAACACGTTTAATTGTTTTCCGCCACTAGTAGAAACAGCAACAGCAACCGCAGATGACGCCTTTAAGGTGTCTTCATAGATTTCATCATCTTTGCGACTGACTGAAAAATCGCTTAGAGTCATAACTTCAGGTAGAGTTTTCAAATTGCTGTTCGACAAACTGAGAGCTGTAGCAGATTTTTGTGTTTGAAGATTTGATCCAATTAAGTAATCGGGACTAAGCTTTTTTGTGGCCAATGTCTCATTTTCACTAAGTAATTTCGTATTAGATGCAGCTGTAGCAGTTATTGAATCGTCAAAATTGATAAAGTAGTTATCACCATCAGTATCATCATCTACTGCACCCAATTCGACATGTCCGTAATCCACATCATCTACACAATTTTCATTAAATGAATCCAATTTAAGTATGAACCCTTGTCGTTCCGCGCACTTGGAACCGCTTATATTATGATCGAATGACAAAAGCGATGGTGACGATGGTGTCAGAGTTATATTTGAGCTCAATTGCCTTTGTTTCGATCGATGTATGCGATTCGCAGCATGGTTGTACTTTTTATTTGGTGAAAAATTCCTCTTAGGTGTACCGGGCATGGAAAGCGATGATATATGCATTAAGGACACGGCTTTTGACGGACTGGATTCCATATTGTTTTCAATACTCGTGTCATTTTGTTCTTGATCATGCAATCCTCGTGATATCGACGATGAAGACGATGAAGACAAAAACTTAGAAGAATCTGAAGAATCAAATGAAATAGCTTTTTGTTTGGTTTTTCCCAATGTTGGAGTTTTTGGTGGTGGTGTTCGAATTATAGGCTCCCTATGTGCATTCTGATTGACATCATTATACCACATTACTTTCAATGATAAATTATTACTTTTATTGCTCTTTTGAACATAATATCCGTCACTTACAACTTCGTCAAAACAACAGCTATCATCAATATCCTCTCTTGTTTCATCACGTTCTGATTTTGAGATTGAGATGTTTTTCAGGTTTGATATGTTTTTTGCATTGTTTTTGTTTGGAGAATTTGATATAAAATCGCTTGGCATGAGTGAAGTGGGGGTAGTCATTTCAATAAGTTCCTCTACCGGAACTCCCAAATTATCTTCCACCAACTTCGCACCTTCAGAATCAAGGGAAATCGACTTTAAACGTGCTCTTCTTGTTGCTTGAGCCTCTGTCGTAGCTGATGAAATTTTTAGTCTGTCATGTTGTACAAGATTATTTAAAGGATTTGCGATTTCGGGTCTATTCTCGTTTTGGTTCTCATAATGATAAGCATTTATTTTGTTTGTGATTCCAGGTGAAAGATCCACTTCTGGAAATTTGAAATAATCACCATTTTTCGTATAGCCTGCCGATGAGAGTGTTGGACTTGATTTTACAGCACATCTACCTTCTGCTGCTGACGATGATGATGATGATTTATCGTTGATATCTTTGGGTGAAAACGAAAATTTTGTTGCAGCCAGTCGAATGACTTCCAAAGGCAGTGGAGAATTTTGCTGTTTGTGTATTGTTTTGGTTGGTATTGCATTTTCTTTGTCACCCTCTTTATCGTATACTTTTGGACTCCGACAACTTTGTCGATTCATTAAGGTACAACCTTCAGCGGCTGATGCCGAAGCTGGAGGAGATGGGCGCGTTGAATGCATTTCAGAAAATGCAGAAATTGCAGAAGATAGTGGAGTTGAACCAGCGGCAAACAGATTGTCATAAGTGTCATATTGAGATTTGTTAGAAACCGGATTTGTGGTAAGTAAATGAGCCATGTAAGCCCATGCAGGCGAACATGGACGGCGCTCACTTGAGAATCTTCGACCTGGAGATTCTGTTGATATGAAGTTGTTTGTGTTGTTTGTCGCATTTGCCGTGGTGGAGGTTTTTGATTTCGATGTGACATTTTGGACAGAATCTGCAGAAGCTGATGCAATCGGTATTGGTGGCAAGAGTTCTTCATTCGAATTAAGTTTACCACCACTTCTACTTATAGGTGGCGACGGTACTGGATATTCAAATCGACTTCTATCGTCATCAAATGTCCCCAACGGTGTAAAATATGGTGTACTTTTATTGCTGTCATTATTCGTTCTATCATTTAATTGATCGCTATCTGTATTTGTATCCATTATTTTAGACACAACCACAGGTCGTCTAAATAAGAAGCTTTTGCGAAAAACTGAAATTATTTTTTTTTGTTTAGTTTGATTTGATGACTTGTTTCGAATATTCAAAGTTTCAATTGATGATGATGGTTTTTTATTGACGAAACTTCGTATTATTTTTGCTATCCAACATGCAAAAACAACAGCAGCAAATATAACTCCAACTAAACCAATTGCTTCGAAACTTGTAAGCAATGTTGATTTTCCATATAATGGTACAACATCTACATCATCGATAACTCCAATATGTTCATCATTTATACTGCTAAACGATGATTGTTGTTTTGCAATAGGAGATTTTTCAACTGACCAAAAACGGGCTGGTATTTCGTTTGTTCGTGTTTGGTAGCTCTGCAAATTGTTTTTTAAAAAAAGATGTTTTGTGTTTTGTTTGGATGTAGTTTTGGTCTTTTGATCTGCTAATTCAAATTCATTGGACTTAAGACTTGTTGTTATGTGTTTGCTTTTTGAACTATGTTTTCTCTGAATTAATGAATTTGTTGTTGCTGGTATAGATGCAAATACTGATGACGATAAAAAATCTTGTTGTTTTATTTTTTGCATCAACAAGCGATACAAATTATTTTTCTCTATTTGCTTTGAGCCTTTTGAATTTAATGCATAAGTTCGTCTTAACGAAACATCATTGAATTTTAAATAGTCGCTTGATTTCTTTTTAGAATGTGGAAATGTTTTTAAATGATTATTGCTTCTTGATGTTGAAGATGAAGATAATGGTCTTAGAGGGTTAGATTTAGTATGATCTAAAATTTCGTGTCTAGAGTCGCTATTGATTTCGAATGCTGATGCCATAATGCGACATTTATATCCTGAAATTTGATAAGCAATTAGAAATTGAATTAAAAAATTCAATTTAAGATAAATACAAGCAAAAATGCTTTGTTTTTTAATTGTATACGAAATATTTTGTTTTTTTTTCTTCAGGATTCTAGAGTATTCTAACTAAACAAAGATTTGGATACTTAATATTTTAATTTGTTTCCCTTCTTTAAAAATGTTAGGACTTTTAAACATCTACGAACGGGGACCCAAAAGTAACGGGAATGGGGTTGTGGTGGGGACAGAGAGTGGGGGAAGTCATTGTTCGACCAGGTATGATTTAGGAAGGGGTCTCGTGAGTTAGTGTGCGAAGTTCAGTCGCTGTAAGTGTATTGTTTCATCTGTTAGAATTTTCATAGAAACGCCTTTTTACATTTCAACGAAAACGCGATGCCGATTGTCGAGACCAACTCGCGGCTGTGAAGGCCTGAAGAGCATTCCAATAAATGAGTTTGAACAATGTTTTCAACAATGGAAGCATCGTTTGCAGAAGTGATTTGCGGTCAAAGGAGAATACTTTGAAAGTGAACGGAATTACCGTTTTTTTTTTGGGTCCCCCCTCGTAATTGTTGCTATTTAAAAAATGTCTTCTCGACACCTTGCATATATCGCAAAGTATTAACGGTTTGCGATTGCCCTCAATAGTTTAGAACCGATAAAGTTTAATGAATTATTTATTTTCTATAGTGAGAAAGAATTAAACCTAGCAAAGGCAAAACACATGAAAGGGTTAAAACGAATATCTATTTTTATCTCTGCCCATTAGTGTTTTATGCAAAATCAGAGCTAGTTTTAAAATACAGCTAAATTCGCATATTGTGACATAAGATAAGACATTTCGGTTATAACGACGAAACTTAAGGCTTAAGATTGGTTTTGCACTAAGTTTTTACTAATATCTTCCGGTTTTAACCACTTCGACTATAACGACTACCGACCATAATTACGGTTGTGGTTTGTCATGAATTTCGGATATAACGACCAAAAATAAAATACATATATATAAAAGAATGTTCGATAAAGATTACCACTTTTTCCTGTGTTGGGTGTCTAGACATGTTACATTTATGTGTATTTGAATGCATCAAGAGCTTATTTTGTTTAATGCAAATTTAAGTAAAATGTGTGTATTTTTAATTGAGAACTACTTAGGTGATGCAATGTAAGAAAACGATTTATTCTTTTAGTTTCGGGAAAAAAATTATGTGTTTCATTGTATAGAATGGTATCTAACAAAAAATAGGAACAGGCCTGTCATAATTTGGAGAATTAAAGCAGGAGAAATCAATTTAAATCTTGAAAAAGAATTCAATCTTTTGCATTCAACTACCAGAGGAATGAAAGAAACTAAAGAAGTTATACAAAGAAATGTTTAAGCAAAGCAAGCTAAGAAGGTCGTTCTTTAAAAAATCTGGACATTGAAGTGGTTTACGACTCAGAGGAGTAATAGTGTGCCCATGCAAAAAACAGCAAATGATATTAGACAGCGTCTTGGAAAGGATTTTCAATGTATTGAAAGTTAGATCTACCGTTTTCGAACATACGGATCGAAAAAAAGAAAACTGCTTGTTATTGGCAAATCAAAAAATCCCGGATGTTTAGAGAATAAGTGCTTGCCAGTTAAATACACAACAATCAAAAACGCTGGTATGACTTCCGAAATTTCCGAGGGTGTTTTTTGAAAATGGGATAGAGTTTAGGATAAGAAACAAAAATGTGTTGCTTGCCGATAACTGCCCTTCACATTCCAACACTTAAAATCTTTCATCAATAAAACTGGGTGTGATAAGTTTGAGCAAAAGGATGATTGTCCCTTTTTTATTGGGTTGAACTGATAAACAAAACAAATATCATCGCATCGGATACAACACGGGAACAAAATCTTTCATCAATAAAACTGGGTGTGATAAGTTTGAGCAAAAGGATGATTTCCCGTTTTTATTAGGTTGCACTGATAAACAAAACAAACAAACATCGGATACAACACGGGAGTATGTTGTATGTTACCGTGGACGTTAACATTAATACTTCAGATCATCCAAATTTGGAAGACATTGCAAATGCTGTGAGGACTTTGATGTCGATGACGGTTCTTTAACCACAACAACCCCTTCAATGTCCTTAAATGCGATATTGATTCTATTATAGTAAGTAAGTTAATTCTACTATTTGTAGGTACTAAGAGTTGTGCGTTATTCAAATTAAAGTATTACAATTTTTGATTTATAGATTAGTGATATTGACCATAAAAAAGGAAAAATTGATCCACTGTATAGGCTTTAGTAGCTTATAAATTATTTTAATTATTTTTTTTTTTTATAAACGTGAGATTATTTAGTAGAGAATATAATTGTAATCTTTATATAAATAGGGACTTATCTATTTTTTCTTCTGTTCGAAATTTCTCTTTATTAAAGTTTGATAAGATATTGTACCGAGCTGAAAATTGCAATATTATTAATTTGCTATATTTATTACAAATGCGAAAAGAAATCGCAAAAATAGGGTGCGGAAGTACAGTATGAAAAATTAATAAATTTAAGTTGATAATTAGTTTATGCAGTCATTTTTTAAAGCAATCCTGTAAACTGCCAGGTTGTCTAACTGAGAACCAAGCCATATAATCTGACCTTTCTTGCCCATTAAGTAAACAAGGAAGCTGGTAGATTGTTTTGTACTGTACCTATTATACTGGTCGACAAGTTTTTCTTAATGGCATCAAAATTGCACTTTTCCAATGGCTTTTGGCTACCTTGGTTCAAATTCGGCCAACCAAATGAATTTATCGCCTCAGGTTTTTGAGATATCGCTATTTAAATTCGAAAAACATGAGGCCATCTAAATTTACGAAGTAGCAGTATCTTCTTCAATATTCAATTGAAATATTTATATTATTTCATATCATATTGCAAAAAAAAACTCCAAGAGGTGCTTCTTTTTTATCAAGGTATTTAAATAAATTAATAAATATAAAAATAATGTTGAAACGGGTATTTTTAAAATAAGAGCAAATAGTTAAAATTAGTATAAAGTTTGGATTCGAAGTCAACACTAAAAATTAAGTCCAAAACATGTTTTCCAAAACTTTTGAAGACACAAATTCAAAATTTTCTCGAAAGATCTTATAGATTCAAATAAAGACTAATAACTTATGAGAATTTCCTGGAACTAAGTAAGATACTAAAATGCTTTAAATTGTAGGTATTTAAAAGAGAATGATGTGTACTTTTTAAAATCATCATACAATTTATTTATATTTATTACTGATACTTTGAGTTTTAACTTAGGCTTAAAAAGCCCGTTTATTGTTGTGTTTAGTATATTTTAAAAACCTGATATGATAGAAAAATTTAAAGAATGGATTCGAATTTAGGATATCTTAATCCTTTGAAGTAGTACCCGTAGCGTGATGATTAGTGCGTTGGACTGTCATGCAAGAGGTCTTGGGTGCAGTCCCTGCCTGTGCCACCTAACTTTTTTCACGGGTTCTGCTTCTTGCAAGGGAATGACAAATCCTCCAAGAGTAATTCTTGTCATGAAAAAGTGTTTTCTCAAATTAGCCGTTCGTATTCGGCATATAAACTGTAGGTCCCTTCCATTTCTGACAATATTACTCGCACACAGAAATGGTTGAGAGTTGTAAGTCACTAGGCCCTGGTTCTTCATGGACTGTTGCTCCACCTATTTTATTTATTTTTATTTGTATTTATTTTATAATCCTTTGAAAAAATATGCTTTTGTTTGTGCAACAGAAAAAACATCATTTTGTTCTTTTTAAAAGAAGCTACCAGGGAAATATTCACGAAATAGTTGTCTCTTATCTTGTTCCCACATGCAAATGTTGGTTTCTAGGTACCTAGTTATTTGAACTCAATATTAAAACGTAGCCTTTCGATAATATTTGAATGGAAAACACATTATTCAATATTTGTTTAAATGTTGTTATTATAATTATAATGTTTACAAATAATGGCTGGTTAATAGTATAAATTAAACTTACATTACTATTCCCTCCTTCAGTTATTCCGATAAGCAATGGATTAGATTTTAATAGTTGTCGAAATTTTCCCTTTTCGTCGTATTTATATATTAACGAATTATTAATCGATGACGATGATAATAATTTTAAACATAAAACGCAATTTGATTCCGAAAACAATTTGGTAAACACAAGTTGTAATATGGTTTTATTTAATGTTTCGTTTGTTTGTTTTGTCATTAATTTCATTTTGGTAAATTGCACACCATATAAAGAATTCTTATTAAATTTTATAGTTTTCGAACAATTATAGGGATAGGATTGAAATTTCGTTTGATGCAGAGAACCGACACTAATAGCTAGAAAGAAGATTTAAGTAATTAATCTTCCTTTCGATTGGGTTAGTTCTGTAAGATAATTTAGACGAAACAATTAGAATAAATAACAATTGAAAAGGGAATTGAGTATATATCGTATCGAGAATAAGTCAGAATTTTTAAAATATTTGTAATTAAACAAATTCTTCTTCGGTATAAGCCATTGTCAGCTGCTTGTATTGATAATTTATTTCATTGTAAGCAAAACATAAGAGAGAAACACTTAGCATCCATTTCCATTCCGATTTTCACAAAAATAAAATAAATTGATAGTGGTGGAAATCTATCAATCTACCCATGGAATGCACTTCACTTTATTTTACACACACAAAATCGATGGATTCGATTATAAGCGAGTTTAGATGGCCGTGTCCTTGCTAGACGTCGTTTTCTGCGTTTTGTTAATCCATCACAAATTTTCGAGTATTGTAATTGATTAAATAATCTTTATTCAAAAGTTGTGCTGTTCCGTTGGGGGATGGGGGTGCAACGAACAACGCCATAGACTATAAAAACGACCACGACAAGACAACCGACAACGCCACAGGGCTGGTCATTCGTGGCGTCTGTTCTTCCGTTTCTCTTTTAATATTTCATTGAAAATAAGTAATGACAAAATGTATATATTTTTATTTACATTTTCTTTTGTTTACGTGACCTTTTTTTGTCAATGTCCCTTTCGTTGGACACAAAAAGCACACCTTTTTTCTAATAAACAAATTTTAAAATTTTGAGTCGCCTTTTTTCTTTGCTCTCTTTTTTAATTTTCGAGTTTCATAGTTTTTTCTTTTTTTTTGGGAAAAACGTAAATGTATATAATTTTCGTATTGAACTAGAAACGTCAGAATTAAAATGGATATAAATGTCCGAATTCTCTTACCGCGTTTACAAGCAGAATTGAATCCGGATTGAATCAGGATTTAACGCGGTATAGACCTGGATCGGATCGAAATAGGATTACTCGATCCAATCCCACAGAACGAGGTGAATCGAATCGAAAATTTGTTTGTAAACCTGAATCATGGAATCGAGTTATTAGTGAGTGTTTTTTCCCTCTTGTTTGTTCTAAGCTGAATTTAATTTGGGGCACGTCCTTATGTTGAGGCATTGTTATAATTTGAAATTTATTTATAACTAACAAATAAAACCCAAATGTCATTTCGATTCTATTTCAATTCGATTCAGTGCCCCTATACTGGGATCGAAACGTCAATTCGATTCCTCGATCTTCTCTTGTAAACAGTTTATGTATTGTTCTGTGAAAAATGGACCATGAGCCATACTATTTTCCAATGATTTTATTTCCCAGCTATCAACTTATTTCCATTGGCTGCGTTCAATAGTTCTCAGTGCTAGCTTACAGATATGTCAATTGTAGAGCTAACTCGTAAAAAGAAAATAGGTGTTATACTAATTGATGGTTTTGCTTGTTTCTGTCTTTTCTTTTCTCACTTTTATTACGTCAGAAACACCAGTTAACCAGTTTTCAAACAAAATTATGGATGTCAACAAATATATATGAATGACATTAACATAATTTCTGAAAATCCATTCAGGTTGATTTTGATGCTATGTTTTAGAGCTAATTAAATTAAACCCAAGCTTTAAAAATTGGAAACAATCAATTTTATAAAAACCTGTCAAGCTATACATCAATTTGAATTTTTTTTGAGAAAAAGTATTATTTTCGCTAAACATTCGTTTTTCTGAACAGCTGATGCTCTTATCTTTAAAAGTGATTCCAACTTCACACAATTCCAATAACAGATTTCTGTCAGTAAACATTTTTCGGTGGATTTCAATCGATAATTTTTTTCAACGAAGTACATTTTTAAAGTTCACTATAAACGACCAGAAAACAAAATTCCAATGATGAAAACCAATGATAGCTATACTTGGACCATAGGCCGGGAATTTTAATTCGGAGAAATTCGGGGAACCATTTTTAGAAGTTGAAGAAGCCTATTTAAAAAAATATCTAACTATTTTTCATTTATAATAAAGTGGGTTTGTTGGTACAATTGACAATTTACGCTTATTCGTTTATTTGTATTATGATATTATTAATTTATATAACATAACCAATGATTTTTTATTTTGTTTAATGTTTCTATAATAGGCTTTTTACACCAAACCCAAAACCCCGATTTCACGAAATCAGCTGTTTTGACTAACTACCTGCATTGAAAACTCAAGTTTTTCCATACATTATTTGTGAGTTGCAATCAATTTTATACAAAACACGCTTAAAAAAAGTAACAATTCAAAGATAAAATAAGAAAACGCCTTTGGAAACATTCAGCACTCAATTATAAGTAAACAAATAAATATTTAAATAAAATACTACAATTTAGGCTAGGCGTGCACATGCAACTTTTAGTTTCAAAACTGTTTGGTTTCTAAACTGAGCACTATAGACTTATATGAGAGTCCGTGCACATGTACTTGAGTTTAACTTAGAGTGTCCGTATGGGACCATTAAGTTAGTTGTAAGTTATGGATAATTAGGCTAGTTTTATGAATTTTTGTCTAGCTATAAGATAGGTTTTAGAATGAATTAATAAAAATGAATTAAAAAAAAAGTGTGTTGGATTGTCATGCGAGAGGTCTTGGGTTCGATCCCTGCTAATGCCACCTAATTTTTTTTTCACGGGTACTGCCTCTTGCGAGGAATTTACAAATTCTTCAAGAGTAATTCTTGTCATGAAAAGTACTTACTCAAATTTGCCGTTCGGATTCGGCTTAAAACTGTAGGTCCTTCCATCCCTGACAACAAACAACGTTTTTTTTTCTAAAGACAGATGCTTGAAATAATGAAAACAAGTTTAACAAAATCTTCATATTTTGTTCAGCTTTCTTTTTATTTATGTATTTAAATCAATTTGAATAGGTTATAATGCATTTTATTTTCACAAATAATAATTGAAGGAGTAAACTTTGACTTACAAATCGTACAAAGACGATGTTGCAAAAATTGAAATGTCAAAAACTTTTTTTTCTGTTTGCTCTGTAAAGGCTATAAGGTGTCATGAAGAATTTCAAAAAGTCGAAAGAAATATATATTGGGTAAGTCCGAGAAAATTCATGTTTGGCACAACTATGCAGCTGAGTGTGGGCAAGGTCCGTCTGATTTGTCCAACATTTTTGAGTTACACAGCTCTTCATTCAATTTTCTTGGTGAAATCATCTTTTAACATACTAAACTAGCTAACAAATGCCAATTATGCTCCGCCAACTATTCGGCTTGGAAGTGTTTGTTGCTCAATCGGGATATCAGTTTCCCTCATAATTTTTCTCATCGATGACATGACAAAATTCGGAAATATTCATAACCTTCAAAGCTAACAAATTAAAATAAAAGCTCATAAATTGAATCCTTAGTACAAACAAATTGTAATTGATAGTTTTGACATTACACACGTTTCTAATTTCCAAAATTTTTTGTTAACATAGCCCTCAATACAATTTCACCTTAAGAAGAAGAAGCATTTCATCTTCTTCTAACCATAAACAACAAAATGCAACAAAAGAAGTGAGACAGAAAGTCGAGTGCAAGAACAAATTTTCTGTAGGTGTGAGTGCATGTCGAAGTTTTTGTTGTTTTTTATTGTCTCCATATTTTGTAACATAACTGTATCATTATTTGGATTGTCATAATAACTTGAAATGAAAAGAGACTCATTTAATTAACATTTATTTATGTGTGTGGTGCATGAAGGAATAGTGTCAAAATACGCTTAGTGTTTCGTATTATTATTAATGAAAAATGGCTAACTTCGAGTATTACTTAAATTAATTAAAATAAACCATCAAAACAAATCGAAAAAAAAACGACGATAAAAAGAAAATAAATGAAATGTAAATATAATTGCGTGTAAATTTAGCCAGTGTGCTTTGCTGTTAGTTGTTCAATTGAACAAAACAAATTTAAAAAAAATAACTCCGTGTTTTCTGCATAATAGGTATATAAATATATAAACAGTTACAAACATTCGATTTTGTGTTGGATCTTTTATGAAGACGACGAAAATTGTTCATCGAAGTAGGCTGTTTTATGTAGAGAAGCCGAAAGGAAGAAATACAAATAAATAATTTATATTTCGTGATTATTCTCAAACCAAACTGTAAGTGATGTTTTGTGTCGTATTATGAAATATTATTTTTTACTAAATTTGATTTGGTTTTTAATGACTAAACAAAAGATTTCTTCCTCCGAAATTTTAAAAACTAACATCTTGTTTTAGGTACCAGCCTACTCACAAATATGCGACTCTAAGGCAGTATTCTGTAATGAGTGACAAATAGTATAAAAATATAATATGTTATGAGATTTTGGATAAGAAAGAAAAAGCAAAAGGCAACGTCTATTGAATAAAAAGCAAAAAAAGTTGGTTATTTGCAACAAATTGTTGTCATTTCTTGTGTGTCCCTCCAATCTGATTAGATATGCGATAAAGCGTTAAAAAACACTCATTTGTCTTGTTAATGTTGCTTCTGAACAAACCTTGCGCTTACAGTATTGACTCCGTGAACGATCTTCAATGTTTTCTTTTTTTTCGCAAAACAGCTGATGAACGACTGGAGCAAAAAGGCCGGTACTCCGTAGAATTTACAACATGGATGGTTTGTTTGCGAGTGATTTTCTCTAAGAAAATAATTTATAAGACATTTGATACCTCATTTCACAAAATACATGAATAATGTCAACTGGTCATGACAATTATTTCATGAATTTACCTGTGCCTATTTTTTTCTGACATAGTTCTGTCGTAGCCAAGTTAGTTCTTTTTATTACCTTAGAATGGTGCTCCATATTGTTACCATGCATTCGGCGGTCTTGTGTGTTTTGAGGCCACGGTAAATAACATCAAAGTTTTAAACAACATATTAAATATCACACTTAGTTTTCAAATTCAGCCAATTATAACGAGTCGACATGATTTTTATTATAAATTTTATATAGAACATGTAAAACATAATTAAAATTATTTAATGAAAATATAGAAACTGCATTTCAAAAGTAAGGATTATGAATTAGCACATTGATATCACAAATAATGTTTGAAGAAATAACTACTTTACAAATTCATATAGCCTTTAATTGCTTAGCATAATAGCTCTTTCCCGTGGTACCCGTGACATGATGGCTAGTGCGTTGGACTGTCATGCAAGGGGTCTTGGGTTCAATCCCTGCCTGTGCCACCTTAATTAAAAAAAAAAATATTTTCGCGGGTACTGCCTCTTGCGAGGAATTGACAAATCCTTCATGAGTAATTCTTGTCATGAAAAAGTGCTTTCTCAAACTAGCCGTTCGGATTCGGCCTAAAATTGTAGGTCTGCCTTCCATTCCTGACAACAATACTCGCACACAGGAATAGTTGAGAGTTGTAAGTCACTAAGCCTTGGTTCACAACGGACTGTTACGCCACCCCATTTGATTTAAATCGCAACTTTCCATAAAGATTTAACCACCTTGAATTATGTCTTGAAAAGTGTTGAATACCATCAATATGTTATATTTTTAACCTTAAGATGTTCTTGTCTGTAGTTTCTTTTAAGTTCACCCTGACATATTCCATTATTTTAAAATCAAATAAATTTAATGGGCATTCTATTGAGTATATTATGTTATTGAGATTATATTTATTCTTTCAACAACTATGAGTGCTTCAGTTTATTATCTTGCGTGAATCCTCATTAATTGGCAAAAGGCATTATATCGATGTTTAGGGTCCGAATTTAATCAACAGCACTTGTTTTTCATTTAATAAACTGTCCTAGCTTCGGATGATAAACAAAACTAGCAAAAACGCATAGTTCCTTCACTAAAACCCTATCATTTTTGTGTATTTTAAGATCGAACTTAAAGATCCTTGGTCGTATGGCATCCATGTAGATTATGGGAGATTTCTCTCATGTTTGGCTAATATACGGTGGCGCGAAAAACAATACGTAACAATTCAATATATAATAAAATTTAAATAATTTACAGATAGGGCTTTAAATAATTGAGTTTTCTTTAAAAAAAAAAACTTAGCAAATGAACAGTGGTCCTATTGTTTTGTCCTTAACTGTACTCTGTGTTCACATGTAGGATTTAGTTTTTATGACAACAAGTAATACAAACAAGACAAAACTTTAAAAGTGTGGCATTAAGACATTACATCTACTATTAAAGCATCACATCACATCAGACTTAAAACAACTTGTTTAATTAATAATTGTTTTGTAAATTTTTAAGAGATGTTATGACTACGCGTAGCTTGGTATTCGGTTAATAATCTGGTAACCGAAATTAACATGAATTTCCCAAATATCATTAGCTCTAAATCACAGCAGCAACATTTTCATTTTCTATTTTTAAGCATCTAATTCACGACAAATTCTCAAGACTGTTAGATGGATCCTTAACCTGAATGGATTTTCAGAAATTATGTTAGTTTTATATGTAGACATTTTCTTAAGTTGTTTCTTAAGTTGTTTTATTGAATTTTTTAATAATTTTCTTTGAAAACTGGTTACACGCCTTCATTTTGTCTAGAGCCATCGATATTTATGTTTTCTATTTCCGATAATTTATAGTTATAAATTTAAGTAATTTATAAAAATTTAATTTATTACAGCATTAAGATAAAAACAAGCAGTCATGGATCTCGTTGATATTGATAAGGTCTTAGATAACTTAGAACTTAACGAAGAACAACAGCGTAAAGAAAAAACGCCAATTTTAAAACAAAGCCAGCCTTCAGAATCACAAATTTCGTCGGCATCACATTTTAATGAATCGGACCAAAGTATTAATTATGTTGCCTCAGCAACACTTAATACAATACAAGAAGGAGATCGCGTAAATAGATTTGTAGGAGTTTCTCAAGTCTTTAACAGCTTAGAAGATTATCGAAAAAATATTGAAAGCTTAGATTTGTATACCAATAATACAAAAAACGATAATACAAATTATGAAAGCTTAAAAAGTGATGATCATACACTTCTTATTCGGAACGATGGGAATGTCGATAATGTTAGGGAAGAAAAGGTTCGGCAGGATGACGTGGATGAAGATGGAGATGAAGATGATGCATATGCAGGCGATGAAATCAATAAATTCGTTGGTACAGATGAATACGGATTTTCATCAAATTCCATAACAACATCCTCATCGTCGACGTTTTCTTCTGGACCATCACCGGCTTTAATGTCATCAGAATCTGAACCAGAATCTTCTCTAAATGCTAAAGTAGAACTAGAAGCTCGGAGTTTGAACCTAAATAAAGACGAAAGTACAGCTAGTGATGACGTTGATTCGATTCAGCCAAATGAAAATGGATGTTCTAGCAGTGACAATAATAGACTATGGCAACAACAACAACGTTCTGATTTTGATGATTTAGCTATTGGTTTATCATCAATCTCGCTCACCACACATCAAGAAAGTAATTTATCAGAAAGTCCATTAGCTTCAGTAAGCAGCAAATTTTTGTTGAAATCAGAAAACTTAAGTTCATCTCTATCTCTATCAAAAACAACTAAGAACTTTCCGAACTCAGATGAACAACCAAAAGAATTGCCTAAACAAAAAATCGATGGAAGAGGCGAAGATTCCTCGGTGGAAGAAGAAGACATGGTACCAGCGACACAGCAAAATGTAATGGTTACATTTAGTTCAACAATGGATGAGATATCTGACACAGAACTTGATAGTATTCTCCAGGAAATTGATACAGAAACGCATTCACAAAATCTTATATCACCTGAGATACATGATATACCTGTCGCCGCTGGTAGTAGTGGTAGCAATGAAGTGATAAATAAAATACAAACAAGTAATGAACCAGGTCAGCAGGAAATCAAATCAAATATCATTTCATCGAATAGTAACACATCACTTGTTGCTCAGAAATTTTCCGGCGATGTCGATGGGATGATGAATATTGATAGTTTTTCACAAGCTTCTACTTTAGAATTTACTGAGGATCGACCTGATGTCGAAGATGACATTGACAAGCAGAGCATGGTCAATTTAGACGAAAACGAAATGTGTGATGAAGGAGAAAGTCGAGAAAAGAAGGACATACAAAAACGTCAAAGGCCTACAACACTTGATTTGCCTGTTAGAAAAATCAATTTGTACGCAACAGCTGGCCAAACGCCACCGGGGTCGCGTATTTATGATCAGGCAACATCATCTTCCGATGAAGATACACCCCAGGACAAACAAGGTGCAATAAAATGTGATGAAGATATTAATTTTAATGACGGTGCTGGTCACACGCCACCAGAACGATCTGATCGGACAGTTTGTTTCGGCAGTGACGAGGCTTCTGGCATATCTGCTATGCAAGCTTCAAATGTCGATGAACCAATGATTGCTGAAGAAAGTACAGATGCTGAAGTTCAAATGGCACCATCAGTGTCAGAGTCAGTACTTGTTCCACCTACAGAAAATCTTACACAAGAACCTATAACGAATACTATTGTGCCCACTTTAAATAATAATAACATTGGAAAAGTTCCACCTATATGGGTGCCCGATCAAGAGGCAAATGCATGCATGCAATGTCAACATAAATTTACTTTACTCAAGCGACGTCATCATTGTCGGGCATGTGGCCAGGTCCTGTGTTCGGTGTGTTGTTCACAGAAGTTTAAATTAGAGTTCCTTTTAAATCTAGAATCACGTGTCTGCGTTCAATGTTTTCTCATTTTAACGAAACTTACACAACAAAAACTACTTATCAATGATCAACAAATGAATTCCCCGTCAACTGTTCAAGAGCAACAAATGCCACAATCAATTTCATCCCCAAACCCTAACAATCCAATGGAATATTGTTCAAAAATTCCCCCACATCGTCAAGTTAATCCACATGCAATGTCAATGTGTCCCACAGTGATTGTTCCAGTTGGTGTTCTGAAGAAAGAAGGCATTCCGTCGAAGAGTCGAAAGCGTAAATCAGTGATGTTTAGCGATGGTATACGACCTGGAAGTGATTTGGCTAGCTTAGATGCAAAATGGAGTGATGCTAAGCATGCACGTAAATCTATGCCAGGTAACAATCCAGCATCAGTTAATCCAGCTGAATGTACACCTTTGAATGCTGAGAATAATAAAAGTAAGTTAATATATTTGTGTTTTATCTTTCAAATTTAATTCAAATTTTGAGTAAAATTCAAAATACCTCAAGATTATATATACATATATCATAGATTATTCATTTTTTTAGTTTTTAAATGCCACCGAAAACTCAGTGTCGTTGTTAAAATCTGGTAAGCTCTGGTCATTCTGCTTTACGGTATGTCTGAGGGTCCTCCAGATTTATTACCGTCCTTATACCGCTTCAACTGAATACGCATAAATCTTTTTGAAAATTTTTAAAAATTGATGGTTAGTGCGCCTTCTGTTATTGCTTACCACTCCCTTAAGATTTTGCACCCATCAGGCCCATTGAAATCCAACATCTGCAAAAACACGTGATACCATTCTTTACTCCAACCTATTTGAGCTTTGATAAACTCTAAGTATTGCATAAATTTCCATTGTTCATAAATTAGTTGAGTTTATTTTAAAATGGCTCAAATTTGTCATAACTCCTAAAACTGTCGAGCAACTTGCGTTTACACTAATTTTTTGTTTTAATTTTTCCACAGAATCAGAAGAAACTGATGGGCAGGTCTACTTTGCAAGTGGGCGAATAAAAAATAGCAGTTTTATTTGGAATATTTGTTTGATATTATTTTCTTAAATTTTTCAAGGGTGTAGGTGGCAAAATAGCCATCAATATTTGTTAAAGTCGTGGCGGGATGGTTAGTTTTTTTTTTTCACTGGAACTGCCTCTTGCAAGGAGTTGCCAAATTTTCTAAGAGTATTTCTTGTAATGAAAATTGCTTTCTCAAGTTAGCCGTTCGGACTCGGCTTAAAACTGTAGGTCCCCTCCATTGGTTGAGAGTTGTTCTCAATGGACTGTTGCGATACATAATTTATTTTATTTCGATTTATAAAATATTGTGCGTATTCGGTTAACGCGGAGTGCATGTGTGCGCCAATTCATCGAGTTGTCAGTAAATTAGGGGCCACTATAAATTTATCGAGGTAGTTTACTACCCACAGAAACTTACTAAACACCGATAGTCCAATCAAAATAAATATTTTACCTCAAAATAATTTGCAAATCGATGAAAATTAATACAGACCTTGACTGTTTCAATATACCATGTACCGTAACAGAAAGACAAATCGATGTTTTTGAATTTTTTGAAACCGCTGTAACTTCTACACGTTCGCTCGTTCTGCCATTTTGCAGAACATCTCATGATCTTCTAGAATTTGTTGAGGCTTTTTGTCACTTTTTTATAAGAAGGTTTTCAGTGCCTGTAATATTTTTCATTGATATACAAACTATTTCTTAGTTTGAGGAATTGTATGTCTCGACTGAACATTCGGGTCAAATGAAGCAGGTAATGAATTTTCGTTCAATTAGTGAACAAGTCTGCATTGCAATTTATCGTAAATATCGTATTTCCACGCTGTGAGTTTTAGGAAAATAATGCAACTGTTTTGTTAAAGTTCGATAATGTGAAATGCTTCTTAATCTTCCTATTTCTATTTATTTGATTTAAGTGATCACAAAAAATAATTTCAAATCTATTGTTTTAATGGATGATGGAACTGGTTGCTACATACCAACAACTGGAGAAAATTCCTTGCCGCCAATAATGATAACAAAAAAAAACGAGAAACAATACCAAGAAGTAGCAAACAATGCGGACCTTATAAAAAGACTACAATCCGAGAGTTTGAAATTTGTTATACAAAATAACTTCTTTGTTTTTGTAAAAATTTCTTATTGTAAGTTGTGTGTGTTTTTTTTTTAGTTTTTATTGACTAATTTTTTGTTTATACTAAATTTTAAATTTCAGTAAAATGTTGCATCAACAAAACAGTCATAAATTTTACAACTAACGGTCTAAATAACGTTGGCAACGATGAAATAATCATTCTGCTCGAACTTGACAATTCGAATAAAATTCCTAAAGACATTTTTGTTCACTTGAATGAAATTTACTGGGAAGCAAGTCGTGGTCATCCCATCACCGAACTTGGATTTTCTATGCCAAAGCATCTACAATTTCTTGGCTCACGTGAACATGGCGGTTTTTTGTTTATACGATCGACTTTTCAATGTTTACTGGATGTGCATGTTCCAGAACCGCCATTTCTTATTGGTGTATTGATTCATCGATGGGAAGTACCATGGGCTAAGATATTTCCACTGAGATTAATGTTGCGTCTTGGCGCACATTACCGTTACTATCCATCTCCCCACATATCAGTAAGGGAACGTGAGCCTGTATATGCAGAAATTGCACAGACAATAATAAATTTACTGGCAGTAAGTTTAATTTTTTTTTTTGTTTAGTAGAATGTATGGTGTTAATTTATTTTTAACCAAAAAGGATTTTCGAAACTACAGCTATACCCTTCCGACAATAAAAGGAATGTATATTCATATGGAGGATAGACGAACAAATATTCTTATTCCACGAAATCGACAAGATGAGATTGTAAAAGCTATAAACAATTCGAGCGATCATATTTTAGCGATGGGAGCGAATTTTTCCAAAAAAGCCGATGGACATTTAGTTTGCATACAGAACATCAAGCAACAAAGTGGCGATTCACATGCTTATTCTACTCAAGCTATTAATATTCAGGGTCAACCCAGAAAAGGTAAATGCTAACACACAAGATTGCAATTATTAAAAAAGTAAATTATTTTAATTGTATACACACATTTTAGTTACTGGGGCAAGTTTTTTTGTATTTAACGAAGCGTTAAAATCAACCAGTGGACTCTCTGGCAAATGCAGCATTATAGAGGATGGATTAATGGTGCAAATTTTACCATCAAAAATGGCTGAAATAAGACATTCGCTTAAAAATATGAAAGACATAAATATAATTTGTGGACCTATTGATGCTGACGAACAACAAAGTGAAGTAGTTCATGTCCAATGGGTGGATGATGATATCGAAATAAATATAGGGTAACAAATTATGGATGATACATGCGAACGCTTACTTCACAGAACATAATTTATGAATGCTAAATTTCGGTTTTACGTAATCTTTGTTAGTAGTTGTTTGCACACTTTTAAGGGAAATGGGTGCTACGTTTGTGAACTCTCCCCACATCTCTTAAAGTGGTGTATTTTATGAATTTTTTATGTTAAGATTCTATCCCATAAATTATGAAGTATTATGAGTCTATGAAGTAAGATGGTATATATTACATTTCTCTAAAAAAGGGTATTCAAAAAAATTTTTAAGAACATTTATTTTAATTGCCATTAACAATTTAAAACGATGTCAGTAAAATGAATACCATGGCTACGAATGAAGCATGAAGCACCATATTTTTGTAATGAAAATGTTCATTACCTTGCTGCTGTATGTCCTCCATAACTTTACGAGGCCTTGAATTGATTGTGGGGCATTGCCTTTTCATTCACATTGTTTCATTGTGATCACTTATTCAAGAAATACAACGGTCAGCATTGTTCTTTAAAAATTGTGAACTATTTTACCAATACAAGCTATTGGAAATGATACCTTTTATGAGAAAACCATACATATCTGAATATATTCTACATAAAACGGTGCAAAAATGTTATTATATTTGGTTTAATTAGTTAATAGCTAATTTATTATCAAGCTATTTAAAATATTACGCCATTGATCTTAAAATAATGCCTTAAAACTACAAGTCATGATCATTTGAAAAAAAAAATGGCCCAATCGATCGAGTTGACGATCAAATGATATAATTTTTACAAGAAAAGAATCTCTATTATAATTTTAAATTGGTTTTGTTTAAGCTGGCCTTGGATTAACTTATTATTTCGTGAAATAGTTGATGTTTTTTGTTAAATTTATCTCGTAATCTTGATCAAATACTTAAGTTAAAATTTCGAAATAGGGTAAGATCTCCCATTGATTTGAAGAAAATGGATGGAATACCAAGTATAAGAGTACATTCAGGTTTTACGTTATCGAACAATAACCACATTCTTAAATGGACCGAAGTTTTTATAATAGAGGTGAGAATTTTGTGTTCTTTTGTTTTCATTGATTTCTTAAAAAATAATATTGTATTTAGATAAGTGGGGAAAATGCAACGTGTAAGACATCGGTTGATATATCTAAAGTATCCGAACAAATTGCCAGAAATGCATCTATAGCTCTTTTGCCGTTTTTAGATTTACTTGTGGCAAATGGCAGTGTCAAAATTGGATTGAGAGTAACTTTGAACAATGACAATGTAAGTTTAATAAAGTTTCGGTTGTTAAATTATAACTACTTCGTGGTTAATGTATTTATAATTTACTTCATCAATCCATTTTTCTTTTCTTGCAATTTATTTTTAGGTTTGCTATGAAGCTGGAAGTCAAAATGAAAAGTTGCCTCCGCTATACATGAATGCTCTCGACAATGAATTGATTCAATCATTGCATAAACAGGCTAATGATATTGGGAAGACAATAGTGTTAGAGTTAATATTTCATATTCTAAATGTACATATAAATGTATAAAAGCAAGTCATTAATTAACAACCACAAAAAAAAAAACTAATCTTCATGTATGTATTTCATCAAATATAGTCTGAGGTATTTTAGGATATTTTGTTAAATAATAATATATATAATATATGAACTTACAAAATAATGTTTGTTTTGGATTTCTTATTGTTTGTGAATCTCTTTCATATTTACGCATTAATTTAAATAGAAATGTAATTATTATATAAATAAAAACGTTGTGTTTGTAAATTCATATGTGAAATAAAACTGTTATGTTAATTATATAAAACTATAAAAATAATATAAATAAATGATGTACGTAAAATTAATATGAACAAGCTGTGGATAATCGTCAGAAAAAAAGATAAAATGTATGCTATTTTTTTTGTTTAATTCTTGTACATCATTAAACAAAATACAGATATCATATCATATGCCAACAACTTTCTTTTTTGTTTTTATTGGCAGAAGTTAATCACTAAGATGTTTGTATTTAACTGCAGGGATTGAAAGGGGGGACATACCACTTAGGAATGAGTATGTCTGATTTTCAATCATTGTCCTTAGCCTTGTATCGTATACCATTGTATATGTGCAATTTCATCTTGTTTGTTGGGCGTTATACCCAAGAAGTATTTTATATTGTAAATTTACCAATTTCCTTTAATGTGATAAGTAATTTGTACAATTAATTTACCTCTGGACATTTATAAACGTTCCAAATCACATTTATATAGTAATTAAAATTCAGACTGATTCGTGGATTGTAACTCATTTATCACATATTAAAAGTGATTAAAAATAACAGCCATGTTATCATTTTTCTTTAAAAATTCAGAGAATAAGAAAAAAATCAATTTCGTATTTTCAAGCTTCAAGTTCAAATTAAAAATAAAATGGTAATGTCATTTATTTACTGCAATCCTTCTCTTGAGTCCTGGATTATAAGTGCCATAATAAACTAAGTTTGAAGCTTTCAAATTAATTTAGGTTCAACTATCACCTTAGCCACCCAAGTGCTGTGACAAAAAATATCACGGTGGATAATAATAACACTTAGTTCAAGCTTGAGTATAATAGTTTACTGTTACTACTGGAGACAGATTTGATGAAATGATGATTACAAAAAACGTGGAAAGTAAGATATCACTCAAATATAAGTATTCCAACAAAACACGACAAGAAAGGCAAAGTGATGATTTAGAAATAAGAAAAATTCTCTTATTAAGTGGCATCCTCAGCTTCCCAACTTTAATCCCATAGAGAACATCCCATATACAACCAAGCATAGCTTGGTAGGCTTAACCAAAAACAACAACGAGCTGTGGGTGAAAATCATGGATGGAAATGCTTATGAAATAATGTCAACGACTTTATGCAACGCCGCTGTGTTGCCATCTTGTCTCTATAGAAGTAAAAAATACCAACCTATCATATGATTTATAAGTAATTTTTGCAAGTTATCAATTTCATTGAGATAATATTTTATTTTAATTTCGTCGTTAAAAATGGAAAAGTTGATGACAATTTGAGCATTTCCAGAATCGAATAATACGATTTTTTAACACTATTTAATATCTCCAAAAATGTAGTTAAGAAGAAAAGATGTTTAACGATTTTAAATAAACGCATGCACAAGTCAAATTATTTTTAATAAAATTTCATAATGATACTGATTTCAATGTCGTTTTAGTTTATAACTTCCTTAATATTATAATGATTGAGGCTAGTTGATAAGCTGCTGCAGCTGACTTACTCTACAGTAAAATGAAAATTTCACAAGAAGTTTCCTCAGAATATTATTTCCAATTTTGTTCTTTCTGGTAACGTGATTTCCCTCCAATGAAATTGCAATCAATTTTATTTTCAAGTTTTTACGTTTATGCTAGATTTATTTCAGCTTTTGTGCATTTTTCACTATTGAATCGATAAAGGTTTTATCGAGGTTGTATAAAACATCACTTTTGTACTTCAGACGTATCGTCGCTGTTGATCGAATACCTAGTAACCTAGAAAAGTTAATTTTTCAGGAAATACAAGCAATTGATATAAAAGTATCGAGGATCAATAACATTGATCTGCTTTTTATGCGTTAAGAATCAAAACTATTGTTTTTAGGCTAGGTTAGGTTGAAGTGGCTGTCCAAGATGGAAACGGACACACTTAGGCCAGTTTAATGGCCCATTGTGATACCACATGAATCTTGAGGCTTCCTCATAAATTCAATGAAACCAGTTTTGAGACCCTTACGAAACGTGAGATGCTGATTATGCTGATATGATTTAGATCGTTAAAGAAGAATTCTCCTAGGTAATTCTTGCGTTTTTAGGCTAACAAGGCCTAGTATACGCTACAAGAAAATAAAAATCAATGTGGAGGATAATTATAAACATTGTTGGATATAAAAACAAAATTGAAAACTTAATGACTACCAACAAACGTATTAGAAACTAAAATAAAGAATCGGGAAGATAAGCCGCAGCATCGGGATTCTTTGAAACGTTCGATGAAGCTTAAGACGGTAAGGCACATTATTGGACCTTATTGAAGATCTACAGGACTAACTGATCAAATCTAAGTAGAATGTAAAAAGACTGAATTGATACTCCAGCACGCATTCTGCAGAATTTTTGTGTTCATTAATGAAATAAAGTAGAAAGAAGATTGAACTAACGTAGAATTCTGACGTTTATAAAAACCCTAACACTAATAAAACAAGAAATAGTTAGAGACCAAGCAGTATTAAAATATTTTATTCTTCTTACGAAAATAAAGGCAACCCGACAATTACATATTTTTACATATATATATATATATATATTATTTTTACGACTAAACTTGTTATCGTCTCCCATTGATCAGTTTCGATTTTGACAATATATTTTTCAAATGGCATATACCCGAATCAAAATTGTTTTTTTTTGTTTGTTTTTAATTGATCTTGAAGGAATAAATTATTAATGATTTATTGTAACGAACTGGATAATTTTAAATTGTCAGAAAATTACTGTTATTAAAATTTCAAAATTGAATTTTTCGTTTTTATCACACAACTTTAGATCATCTATCGAAAACCATGAGCATCTTATGCTTTTCACAAATATTTTATTACTGTTAAATGCAATTTTTAAACGTGCATCCACATTATCGAAATTGTTTTCTGTTCTTCTATTCCAAACATCTCCCTGACCAATGAAAAATTATAAACATAAGGTACACTTACTTAATGCTAAGAATAGAATGTGCAAATGCCCTAACCCACCGTAACAGCCCATTTTTGCTCTATTTAATAATTTTTGAAGGCATCAATCTTCTTTCACTGATTAAGTTATTTTTTTTTCAATTTGACTGGTAGGCATTATTTGTATATTAGATATTTATGTTTTTTTTTAACTTGAGCACTTTATTGTTTATTTTGTGTGGTCATTAAGATGTACTTCATGTTTGGCAAAAGCCAGGACAACATGCATTTCCAGGTAGTTCCTCATTAAAAGGATAGGGTCCTCTCATAAATACATCTAGCAACTGACAGTGGGAGCTTGAATTATAAAAACAAAATAACAATAATGTAAAATAAAAATAATTTAAAAAATAAATCTTAGACTAACCTCATAAATATTTCTAAATCATGAACGATCTCGCCATCACAATTCCATTGACTTGTTCTTGAAGGTGTTTCGTCATTAATGGGATGAGAAGAACCATCCCAGGTGAGTTCCTCATTGGGATTTACCCGGAAATAAAATTGCTTGGTACGATAAACTTCTACAAATGGCAAGTCACGCTTTGAAGTAAAGATTGAAAAGTTAACTAATTAACCATTATACGTTTAATTTAAATACTCACAATGTCTCCTGTTTTGTTGATCATTTTCATGAGCAAACGAATGTTGTTTATTAAACTTGTTTTATGGACTAAAATCAAGTCAATCGATCCATCACCGAGATGAGAAAACTTAGCCATGCCATTGGGAGAGCGGGAGCATGCACATGTTATATTAGCCCCACTAATCATGAAGAAACCACCTTTGATAGCTTTCCAAACCATTTGATTACTTGGAGCTGCCACCAATGTTGTTGGAGCTGACGGAGGAGTTGTCATTTGTTTTTGGGAATGATAATTATTTTTTAAAAATTCATCACGTTTTTCTACCACATTCAAGTTGGAATTAGATTTTTCAGGCAGATTATCACAGGTATTGTTTTTATTATTTGTCTCCGGCGCAATTCTTTCAAGGACTTCTTTTTCCGAATTTGTCGATTTATTATAATTGTACTTTGAAGACGTGGCATATTTTTCCTCCAAATCAGGAGTTGAGTCATGAACTTTGTAAACTTCATTAGCTAAAAAGCTTGAACTTGAGCACCTTTGGCAATTAACAAAACATTTCTTATCATCTAGTTCTTGATTACTTCCAGCGACTGTTTGGTCTAAAGCTTGATCTGATTTATTATCTTCTGCTTCTGAATTTGATAATAAAATTCTTATTTCAGCTTGGTAGCTGGTGTTCATCAGGATGCTTTTGAATCCTGTTTAGATAATGAGTAACATTTAACAAATCTGAAAAAGGGATTATTACAATAATTACCTGCATATTCATATCGTTTAGTGCCCATCCATCTATATTTTTCACTCTGTAACGCAATATCCCCCAAATAGCCATACGACATCACACTTGCACAAAATCGAATTAAACCATTTGGATTTTGTACGCTGCAAATATCTAAACCTCGTTTTTGTCCCAGTACCATATGTATAGCTGCTGTTGCCACGTCGCACGTCCCATGTAAACTAAAAGCTACCGTATCCGTGCTACCAGCGGGTATCACAGCAACCGGTATTTTAGGCTTTGGAATATATTTCGGTTTTTGCACATCTAGATCCAAATCTTTCATAGTTCGAAATAAAAGGCCATTAACAACTTCAGCAAATGTTCCATCACCACCAACACAACAAATCGCATCGTATTGATCCAAATTTGTTGTCATAACAATATCATGAATTTGATTGGCTCTCTGCGATATAATGCAACTGGCATCGATTTTAGCCAATTCGAATATTGGCTTACAGTATTTCTCGTAGGTTTCAAGACCACGTCTTTGGCCACCAAAAGGATTTATAAATACTAAGACATTACGCAAGCGATTTTGTTCACTGAGGATTTTCTGCAATGCACTATACCAATTACTGACCACTCTGGAATCGGTGCTTTGCAGCACAACAGTTTGCTTCTGCCATCGATTGCAGTCTTCAGGAGATTTTATTACACGTTTGGCATAATGTATGGTTAGGTATTCCTTAGTGGATTTAATATCGCAAGGCAATTGTGACCCCCATGCTGATGGAGAAGATAATGATTCCCGATTGGTTGCAGATGATGACGATGACGAGGACCGTTCATAAGATGGATTACATTCTTCAGTTGCAGTTGGGCAATTATTAGATTGCTCAAATGCAAGTATATCACTTACAGGAATGATTTGCTTATCTAAAAAAAACATAAACAAATACTAGATATTGAATTTTCAAACGTTTCTTTAATTTGTCTCACCGTTTTGCTTGGAATTGTTAGTTTCTTCTCGTTCATAAATAATTGTTCCGTAATTTAGAAGCGCCCGATAACGTTTCTTTTTTATAAGAAATGTATTAAGTAAAATGTCTGTTTCTTGCCGATACATATTTGTTTATTTGGTACTATAAATAAAAAGATACAAAAACTCTTTTAGAGATACAAAACGAAATAAGCTAACGTTGATTGAAGGTTTAAATGCAGTTAAAGCCTTAATGATATTATTTATTAAAAAAAAACCGGCTATGTAAATTTGACCAACATAGCACAGATAAAAAGACCTTGAACCTATTCATAACATGAAACTAGTTGCCGGAAATTGAATTCTTGTATTTTGTTTTGATTTTCGTTGCAAGCAGAGCAGTTAAAAAAATTACCTTCTCTCATAAATATAAAACTACCCTCGACCTATGGATCCGCACCTGATTTTCTCGAACGCAAAAAGCTAGTTATTTCATAGATTGCATTTAGGTACATTCTTTTTATCTTATCATCAACGCAACGATACTTAATTTCTAGAAGCTTTTGTACTTTAATTCGTGAGATTGTTATGTAGATCAAAGGAAAAAGGTGAATGTGACCTCTTTGAAAAGGCAGTAAACACCTACCTACCTATAGGTATTTCTTCTTCTTTCGAGCCGATATTACTATTTGAAAACATTTTAATTACAATGAATTCAGTGCTAAATTATGTGTTAATGCCACTGCGATTGGTCTTTAACTTAGCTCATAAATTTTGTTTTCTTATTTTGTATTCAAAAATTCAATTCCTGACTTGCTAAATACACAAAGACAATAATGGGCAATGAAGACCTTGAAGAGGTGTGCTCTTGTACCTCTTGTCACAAATGGATGTGGTTTTTATCGAATTTACGATAAATACATTATTATTATGCTAACGACGATGACACATATCAAAAATCTAGAAAACAACAACAACAACAAAAAAGAAGGAACTTACCTTTTAATAATTACTATGCGGTTATGGATAAATTCTAATTCCATATTAAGATAAAATTCAATTTAAATTGAAAATATAAAACTTTTTATTAACTTGTTGTTTTATTGATATGCCAATATACAAGAGCGTTTCTTATTATTTGTTTCGTTAAACAATAATGGAATAAAATAAGTGAGGAAACATATTAAAATAAAAACAACAACAATAACAAGGAAACACGGAAAGCAAGTTAACTATAATAATTAACTGGAATAAGTAAAGTAGTAAAGCTATCACAGAATTTGAGTTGACATACTGCTACTGCCCACTCGTCCCGGCAAATAATATCCGCCAGTCCATCCAATTCACATTTCACTATTATACTAACTCAGTACTCAACTACTTAAGTAACTAAATTTAAGGACCTACTACTATTCTACTACCTTCCTACAGAAAATTATTTTATTATTTTAGGGTGACCATCCATCTGTTTTTAATTACTAGTAGTCACAATCGCGCATTCGGTCGACTATATCTTTGACATACCGAATATGAAGTTCTTATGAGACAATCTCATACGATATATCAAGCTTTGTACTCGCTTTAGATCGTAAATATTGTAGTCTCGAGCTCAAAGTCTGAACAGAGCTAACTTCTATTTTGGCAGGCTTGGCAGCTGAAAAATATATTGTCATTTGTTTTATTTCAGAATTTGTGTGTCTTCCTTTCTGTAGTTTAATTACCCTTCCATTTTTTTTTTTAAATAATAGGTATGACCGAATATGTAGGTTTGGCCGAACTCCACGACAATTTAAACGAAATTAAATTTTAATTTCAAAAAGACAGTGGAAAGCGGACGCTCGACACAACATACAACACAAACGTCAAATTTGATGACAGGATTTTGATCCGCTCGAAAAATCCAAACTGCGACGTCCGGATCATGGACTGGATGTTCGATTGTTCTATTGGATTATCTGATGACATGCCGATAGTCTTGTCATCGGAAATGTTTAATGGGGAATCCATGTTATTTTAAAAAATGACAGAAATAAATACATTAATAAAGTGTTTAAAGCTACATTACGTTTCGCAGTCACGCTTTATGACACATGATATCGTAAAATATCGTAAAATAGGTAAGACGCATGTCAAAAACCAGATAAAAACTCATAGTTATGGATTTGTCATAAAGTAGTGGTGCGAAACTAAAACATTTGTATTTGTTCTTACTAGATTTACTCAAAAGAAACTTAAATGTTAGTTAAGGTTTTTTTTATCTGTTTTGGGTACGTTGAATACAGTTTTCTTTCATTTATTTTTAAACATTTTAATGGATTTTATTTTTCACTGAAATCTTATTATTTAGTGAAAATGAAAATCATTTGCTATAGGGTCATGAAAACTTATAAGTTATTTCGTTTTTGATTTTAAGAAAACATATGTGACTTCGCATGTTTTTCTCATTACCATGCTCCTCGAGGTAAAATTGAGATTACATTTGAGGTAAACTTGAGATTCCATACCAAATTGGGAGCACTCAATTCGGGCGGAATGAAATGTCATTTGGCGCTAAAATTTCCACTTAAGCCTAGTACATACTTGGGAACCATCTCGTGAACCCATACAAATTTCAGTTTTTGGTTCACCCGTGAACTTGCTCGTGAAGCTGAGTGGAGAACAAAGTGGAGAGTTTTCGTTCACGGGCAATTCACGTGCAAAATGTACGGGAACTGTTGGTAAAGCTTCACAACGTGTACTCACAAGTGTGTACCAGTGAGCAATGTCAAAAGTTCACTTTCTCCACTGGCGAACGTTCACTTCACGAGGAAGTATGTACTAGGCTTTAGTTTTAAAGCCTAGTACATACTTGTGAACCATCTCGTGAACCCATACAAATTTCAGTTTTTGGTTCACCCGTGAACTTGCTCGTGAAGCTGAGTGGAGAACAAAGTGGAGAGTTTTCGTTCACGGGCAATTCACGTGCAAAATGTACGGGAACTGTTGGTGAAGCTTTGACATTTGGTTTGTTCATGTTCACAACGTGTACTCACAAGTGTGTACCAGTGAGCAATGTCAAAAGTTCACTTTCTCCACTGGCGAACGTTCACTTCACGAGGAAGTATGTACTAGGCTTAAGAGGTGAACAGAAGAAAAAACGAACAAACTATGAATATCCACTTGCGCAAATAGGTTTTTTTGTGGTGATAAATTGATTGGGTGGTTTTAAAAGTGTCTTGTCGTACGTATTTAACAGGAAATTGCGGACCTACAGACATTTCATTGCGTTTTTATGTTCAACAAGAAATATAGGTTCAGTTCAATTATTCGAACTGTCAGTTCTGATTCGAAGTGAAATTCTATTCAGGCGAAACTCGCAATAGCTTTTTAAATTCCGGGCGAACAAAAATATTTCAGGTGATTGATTTTCCGGGTGAAACTCACAATAAGTGTCAAAACACAAACTAAAAAGTTGCTCGAATGGGCGACCGAATGGTTTCTGCATGTGCGCGGACTCTCGTATAAGTCTATAGTGCTCAGATTAGAAACCAAACAGTTTCGAAACTAAAAGTTGCATGTGCGCGCCTAGCCTAAGGCTGATTGAGTCGTCAAAATTTAATGAACTGAAAAATTGTTCTGTCCATTTATTTTAAGCTAAATTTTGGCAGATTATAAAGGTGCGGTAGCTTATATGGGTATTGGTTGGAGTTAGGTTAGTTTTACCACATGAAAATGATATTTTGAATATAAATAAAAATGTATTTAATTTTATAAGCAGAATTAAATTAAAAAATATGTTTAAAATATTATTTCCTTAACAAAAATAATGTAAAAACTGTGTAGTACCCGTGGCATGATGGTTAGTGTGTGGGACTGTCATGTTTGGTTTTGTTATCAACAAAAGAAATCATGTGTCAATGAAGATATAAAACGAAATATTTACAAGTATTAAATGGATACTCATACTTACGTCTTCTTTCAACTTAGTTCAGTCAGAGCTTACTATCCTTAAATATGACAACAGCTGAGAGATGACAACCTTTGTTTAGTTTAAGAATAAAATAGACTCGAACAGCCATTTTTAATTAGATTTCACTAAGGCTAGGCGCGCACATGCAACTTTTAGTTTCGAAACTGTTTGGTTTCTAATCTGAGTACTATAGACTTATACGAGAGTCCGCGCACATGCAGAAACCATTCAGTCGCCCATTCGAGCAACTTTTTAGTTTGTGTTTTGACACAAACTAAACGATCACCCCAAACCAATTCCTTAGTTTGTGTCTCAAGGAATTTTAGGTAACTGCGCGCACTTTCAACTAAATCGTTGAACAATTTTCTTTAAGTGCAAGAGAGAAAAAAATTAGGCAATGTTTTCCTTTCACAAAAAATTCTGAGGGAAGAGTACCACCTTACATCTCAATTTCACTAGTTTTCTCTTTCATACATTGATTGCGAAAATTTATTAGTTGCTTAAACCCATAAAAAATGTCTGTATCCTACTATGATACACGTAACTGCGCGCACATGCAACTAAATAGTTTCTTTCGTATGTTTGTATTAGTGCATTTCAGTGGAATGATTCTTTAAAGTGTGACGAGGTTAGTAGGATACTTCCAGACGCGCAGAATAATATATCCTTCTCGTATGTTTGTTTTCATAATTCAATTTGCTACTTGTTAAACGTCAAATGTATTTATGTACTGAAAGGAGGTGGTTATTATTATTTGTAACTCAAAAAAAAACATATTTTTTAATTTTTTTTTTATTTTCAGATTATTATGTACTTCAATCGTGTCAAAGTGCGTCATCGTTTAAAAAATGGAATAAAGCACAATTATTTCAAATGATGTTTCGCCTCTCAGAATGGCAAGAGCAAAACAACGCTGTCGCCGTCGAATGCTACCAACCAGACTGCAAATGGAATTGTATACAATAAAGAGTAACATAAACAACACTTAAACGGAAAAACACCCACGGGAGCAGCAGTATCAGGAAGAGGAGAATTCTATGATGATCCTATCGGAGCAAATCTTCATTCGAAAAGGTTCCTCTACACACAGCCTTCCTAGTATATTTTGGCTTTTACCTGCTCATGATATTGGCCTACATCAATCAATTTATGTGTGCCCCAAAAGTAGCTAAAGAAAATAATCGAGAGGTAAGATGACGATTTGAATCGATTTGAAATTCACGAACTGACAGACTGAGTCTGAAATTCCATTTGTTTCTAGAGCTATGTTCGCTATTCGATACCTTCGAGAATTCTATTCACGGTATGTCTATCGGAAGGTCCGAGATTGCTGGGATTCCCCAATTTGCAGTGTCCCTGGGGGGGGAGGTAACTCTCAAAGATCGCATTACCAAGGATTACGGTTGGACATTTGAGTTCACTGGAAGAGAAACAAGATGCTTGAACAACGTTGCAGAACAGACGGCTAGGCAGTCCCCGTTGTGAAGTGTGTTGGAGTATTCTATTGTCCGAAGTTATTGCATTGATGAAGAAATATAAACCTTATTTGTATTTGTATGAGACTCATAGTGTGGTAGCAATGAGAGCAAATGGTCGCGATATTGTCGACTATTATGGCGCCGGTCCGAAAGATGTTGATATTCTAATGGGAATATTTAAAAAGAGCTTTGGCAGTGCTGGTGGTTATATTGCTGGAACAAAGGTAAAGATTTATTAATAGGTGTCAATCGTATTCAAAACAATTTCCTTGTTTTTAAATATTTTTTTTTTCTTGGCGGTCTGTAAAATATTTAGTTTTATAATAAACAAATATAATTCAATAATACAATTCTTTAACAAAAACATTTCTCTTTTTGCAGAAACTAATTGATTGACACAACTAGCTCGGAATACACCATATTTCCGACGACGATTGGCCCAATTAGGTGCCATTACCTATGACCATGAAGATTCTTCTGTTGTACCGATGCTCGTCTATCTTTTTTCCAAAATTGGGTAAGTAATTGTTAAACATTTTGTATAAATAGCTATTAGAAGGTTCAACTCAAAGATACTTCGGTTCAAACGGAAAAAGTGTGCAAACAGAAAAGTTTCTCTTTTAAAATATATTAGTTATCCCAAGCGTTCACTTTGAGTCGAATATTATTTGTAAAATGTGAATTATATAAATTGTATTATTTTATTTTACAGAGCTGTAGATCGTACACAAACTTTCCGTAAGGTAGCTGTTGTTGGAGTTGGGTTTCCTGCCACTCCAATTATGGAAGAACGTACATATACGCTTAATAGCAGTTTGATTATGCCTTACAAGTGATTGATAAAACAAGTAATTCAGTAAACAGTTTGCCTAAAGTATTCATGTAAAGTAAGAGATTCTAATCCGATTATTAATTAAGTTAAAAGGAATAAATACATAATAATAAATAAATGAATAAGGTCATTTTATAATTCGTTTAATAAGAATTTCATTTATTTGATGTATTTTCCCATATACCTATATATAAGTATAAAGTTAGTTACTAAAGATCTATTATAATATTTCTATCACTAAAAATAAATAAGTAAAGCAAACTTGAAAGATGTTTTATTTTCATCGCAGTGTTAAAAAGCGTTTTGGCAACCGAAAGGAAGCCAAAAAAAGGAGAAATCGCAGTCGTCTAGTAGGCGTTATATTGTGGGTGCATTTTGGTTTCGATATTCGCTTAATATGGTTTTAGAAATAACCAATGATATTGTGGGTGTATTTTGGTTTCGATATTGCTTTCCTCCACCTGGTATTTTTGAAAGTTATTAAAGGCCTTATCAAAAACAGAAGTTCATCAAAACTTCTGTTGCTCATTCGGAAGTAATTGAAGAACTTGCTTGGGTGGGATCGGAGGTCTAGATAAATTTTTTGGAATTGCCCTTTTACAAGGCGTTGTGAGTTCAACCCAATATTGCCTTTTGATTGCAGGTTTATTCCTTCTTTTTAATTCAAACGCACATATCAGTGCCATTTCGTAAAAATCCATGCCTTGAAAATTTTATTGACTTTAAAAAAACAACAAATATATTTTATATAATTTTGTATTGCAACAATATATCTACTCTTTTCTTTCATAAGCAAAAGAGTAGGACAAATTTGAAACTATTTTGTTTCGTGTATATGAGATAGAAATAGTGAATAAATGTTTTCTGTGTATTGGTTTTTTTCGTTGATTACTTTTGGAGTTGCTTATGTGCGCGATGTTTGGGCAACTGACGATCAAACTATTTGGTTTCGAAAAAGTTGCATGTGCGCGCCTAGCCTAACACTCCTTTCAAACTCGGAAAATTGTAAAAGTCTTTAGGCCAAGTCAAAGAAATCCTTACATGTAATAAGTCGTTTATCTACACCCTGCTTATGGAATATTTAAATACATATGACCAATCTAGAACTCTGGTTATTATAAACTTACATTTACATGTGTCTTCATTGCGGCTATATATTTAACAACGCGCAATAGAAAGAATACACAATAGTCTCCTCCTTTTAAGTTCCTATAATTTACTATAAAACCACATGTCTCCTCCTTTTGAGTTCCTATAATTTACTATAAAACCACATGTAAGGCTGGTCAAACACAGCCGAGTAATATGGACCCGAGCCAAAATTGACCATTTGTGGGAAAATTGAAATGGCTTCATTTGGCTTTGTCAATCCATTTGGATTATCAGTGTTCAAAAATAAATAGCCTTGACTTGGTTGGGGGACTTGTTGTGTTAGGGAAATCAGCAAGCCAAGTAGTTTTATCTAATTACACAATTTCCACTTGCCATCTAACAACTATTCAACTATAACAGTCCATAATAATCGACTTGTCAAATTGACTACATTTTTGAAGACGTCAGCGTTTTTAATCTTCTCTTCCTACTCAACTTTGATTTCATTATAGAAGTGCAGAAATGCAAATTGTAACACAAAAAACAAATATAATACTTTTGAAAGTGAACAAAGAATTTGAATGATTTAAAAATTAAAATTTATTTTCTCAAATTTGTAAAAATCTAATTCTTTTACTCTTTTACTCTTTTTTGAAATGTCATATGATGACATTAAGATACTTGAACTCGTTTTTGCTCTGCCTTGCAAAGTAGGAGTAACTATACTTCGTTCATAATAAGATAATTGAAGCTAAAACAGTTCGCACTTGTGATATTTATTGTTAACAAATAAACCAAACTAAAAAAAAAACACATTTCCTATCAGATTTAATAAATTTTCCATAAACAAACAAGCTTGTGCATTTGAAGTAGAGGAGGTACTTTTAAAAATTTGCATAGTTTTTGAACACAGTCATGAATTTCCGATTAATTCGTGGTGAATTGGTTTAAACTTAAAACGCGTATGTGTGTGTTACGTAATTATTTAATACCAGCTTCAATGTATGCGTGGCATATGATTTTTAATATAGCTTCCAACAAAATATGACAGCCAAAGTTTTGGATCCTTATATTGAGCGTCTTTGAACCAAAGTGTTTGTGGTTATCAGAAGAGAACATTTTTTGTATATCAATATCATTATCATTCTTAAACTTGATGGTGAAACAGCAAGGCAAGGCACAACTTCTAATCGCTATTGCCACGAGGAATTTGTCAAAAGAACCGCACGTTTTGTTGATATTTGTCCTACATATTCTTAATTTACAAATTAATAGTTATTTAATTTTTTGAAATAACAAGACCGTTTTAGTTGTTTATATTTCTGGATAAATATAAATCATGTCTGAAAAATCGAATTGCCATGATTCTAAGGAGAAGGAGGATTTAAAGGATGGGTTATCTTGTGAAACTCTGTTTGCCCAAAGTGAAGGTTTAACTTATAAGTATGATGATATTTGGAAATAAATTTCCAAATGAACGAGCACATTTATTTCATTTTCTTTTTTGTTTTGATTTTAGTGACTTTCTCATCCTCCCAGGGTATATTGATTTCACCGCCGAAGAGGTGGATATCAGTTCTCCATTGACGAAGTTAATTAAGTTAAGGTCTCCTTTAGTGTCATCGCCGATGGACACTGTTACAGAATCTGATATGGCAATAGCCATGGCTGTAAGTATATTTTACTACACCACAATTAAAAGTTCCAATTAGAGCTGATTTGATTGGAAACACTATCCATCGAACACATGATATGATAGAATATTACTTATAACATTTGTCTTTGCGGTTTTCCTCATGTAGTAGAAGATGTAATATCAAGGGCTGGTGGTGAAATGCAACTTGACTTAAATGAAACTAGAGTTAAATTACCTTCTTTTAAAAATTAACGATATTTTATGCCATTTTGAAAGCGAATATTTAAGGACAGATAATATACTGTTGTAATGGGGATATTTTTTTTTTGTGCTTGAAATACGAATGATTTATTCCTTTTACGGCCAATTTCTTGACAAAGTTCTAGTCTCTAAAGCTCGGGTTATTTATAAATTAGAGCTCAATTGAGTTCTACCTCATTTCTTTTTTAATTTTAAAGCCTTAAAACTCTGACTTAGATCTCAGTTTAAGATAAAACTTCCATTTATTAGACTCTCAAATTTAGGGGTTTAACATATTAGAAATCGGTTTAGCAATGTTTTTTATTCCTTCCAAAGGTCTAATTTTTAGATTCTAGTTTTGTATAAAGTTTCAGACCAGATTTGTATGTGCAATAATAAAATATTTTTAGAAAACACACATGGATGGTTTGTCAAGAAGTCATAAAAAGGAGCTGATAGTTTCATAAAGTGTACAACATAAAGAAGCATTCAAACCCATCAAATTTATTTTTTATTTACTTTTCGTAGGATTTATTTTAGTTTTTCATATTTTTTTACATCAAAGTGTATGTACATATTAGCGCTTATAATGACCACAAATAGCCATGAAATGTTTTAACATCTAATCAAAAATAATCAATATTCCCATGGACAACATGACGAAATAATAGTATAGATAAATCTATTTATAGGAGACAATACGCTAGTTTTGACGTTATGTCCATCTAAAGAAATATTTTAAAATACTAAACTTTTTTCAATATTGTACATTTATAATCTCGAAAATAATCTTTTTGGTTGAATCTAAGGAACCCACGATTTCCTGAAACTTTTCAATACAATAATTTTTATCATTTAAATTGCTTGCATCATATGTCATTTTTGATATTGCATGACTTAAACCATTTATTTATATCTTCTTTTTTTATTAAATTTTGTTCGTAAAATGTCAGAATTTGAGTCAGAGTGTTGCTCAAAACTTTCTAAAAACACATTATTAATCTGTTCAATTAATTTTTTATAATAATTATCATTTTTTCAAGCTTTGTGGTGGAATTGGAATTCTTCATAACAATTGCACCCCGGAATACCAAGCCAATGAGGTGCATAAAGTAAAAAAATACAAACACGGTTTTATTCGTGATCCCTCAGTGATGTCACCGGAGAATACAGTTGAAGATGTTCTAGAGGCACGTCGCAAAAACGGTTTCACTGGATATCCAATAACAGCCAATGGCAAATTGGGTGGTAAATTGCTTGGCATTGTTACATCTCGCGACATCGATTTTCGTGAAGATCAACCCCATTTAAAATTGGGTACAATAATGACAACTGATTTGATAACTGCACCAAATGGTATAACTTTACATACAGCCAATGCCATCTTAGAGAAAAGTAAAAAAGGCAAGCTGCCAATTGTAAATGAAAATGGTGAATTAGTTGCATTGATTGCTAGAACCGATTTAAAGAAAGCGCGCAGCTATCCAAACGCATCGAAAGATAGCAATAAACAATTGCTAGTTGGGGCGGCTATTGGAACTAGGCCTGAGGATAGGGAACGTTTGAAATTGCTCGTTTCGAGTGGAGTCGATGTGATTGTACTTGATTCTTCACAAGGAAATTCAATCTATCAGATAAATATGATTAAATATATAAAAGAAACCTACAATGATTTGCAAGTAATTGCTGGAAATGGTGAGAATTGTTTTGTTTTTATGTGTTTAATCTTATAGTCCTTATTCTGAACTGCTTTCGTTTTTTCTTTTAAATAGTTGTAACCAGAGCCCAAGCGAAAAATCTTATTGAAGCAGGTGCCGATGGTTTGCGTGTCGGAATGGGAAGCGGTTCGATTTGTATAACCCAAGAGGTAATGGCCTGCGGTTGTCCACAAGCAACAGCCGTCTACCAAGTTTCTACATATGCCAAACAATTTGGTGTTCCAGTCATAGCTGATGGTGGCATTCAATCAATTGGTCATATAGTAAAAGCCATTGCATTAGGAGCATCAGCTGTTATGATGGGATCATTACTAGCCGGTACTTCAGAAGCTCCAGGTGAATATTTCTTCTCTGATGGTGTTCGTCTAAAGAAGTACCGCGGTATGGGCAGTCTCGAGGCAATGGAAAGACGAGATGCTAAAGGTGCAGCAATGTCACGGTATTACCATAATGAAATGGACAAAATGAAAGTAGCTCAGGGTGTCAGTGGTAGTATTGTTGATAAGGGATCTGTCTTACGTTATATCCCGTATTTAGAATGTGGTCTTCAACACAGTTGCCAAGATATTGGCGCACGATCAATTACTGAGTTAAGGTAAGCGATGTTACCAATAGTCCTTTTACTGATTCTTTCCATTTCTAAAGTATTTTTTAATTTTTCTTCTATATATAGAAGCATGATTTACAGTGGTGAACTTCGTTTTATGAAACGTACTCATTCCGCCCAAATTGAAGGCAATGTCCATGGATTATTCTCATATGAAAAAAGGCTTTTCTAGCAAAAAGTTATAAGTGTTGTACCGTTGAAAAATAGCATTGAAGGTGAATTAACTAATGCAACAAGAAACTATAAAAGGATCAGTACAACCAATAACGAAAACAATAAACAAAGAAAACAAATAACGAGACAAGCCAGCGAAAGAAGATGCAACTAACACCCACTTGCCGACTGATAGTTTCTTCCAAAATTTACTTTTAAACTCAAAAGTATTTAATAATGAAAACAAAAAAAAAAGTTATGTATTATGACTCCATGCAACTCATTTAATAAAACTATTGATTTTTTAGTTAATTTTCTTTTAAAAGTGAAATGATATCATTACTACTTAATAACAATTAGTAACTTTTAACGATTTGTAGTCGAAAAAAAAATGTTACGTGGCTTTTTTCAGGTGCCAAATAATACATTTTTCACTTTTAGAAAAGAACAAAAATAGTGGCTTTTTTACTGAATGCACAGAAAATCTAAATTCCACGTTAATAGAATAAAAAAATATGTTTAACTGTTTATACAAATTAACAAGATTTAAGAATAAAAATAGTTAAAAAAAACTTGTCTTGTTTTTTTTGTAATTTATTTTTCCAAATGATTGATGGTTGAGAAGGAGTTACTCATGAAGTCCAAAAGGTGTGTGCTTTGGTTCATCTAGCCAAAATACATAGGGCTTATTAATTGGTTTACAAGACGTTAACTTGCTGTCTGAAAAAGTTTCTGGTGAAGCCGATAAACAACAGAAACATTTTTTATAAAGGCAAAATAAACTTGAACCTAAATTGCATCCCAATGTTATGTTTGTTATTAACAGAGATTCCATTATTTGATTTCTTCTGCGTTTGGCTTCTACACTGCTTGGAGTTTCGAGTTGTATTCCTTCTGCCGGTAAATTTATTTCCTCTTCTGCAATCTCTGGATCTGTAACTCGGTATTTTATAAAAATGTTATTCAAGGCACAGCATGCATTCACAATTTGTTTTGCCTTTGAAATCGACATTTAAGAAAGCCAATAGTCCTTTCTATTACATTTCTGCCTTTGAAGTGTTGCTTTTTGAATAAAGACTGCATTGAACCAGAACTTACGTTTCTGAAATGGCTGTGCAAACAAGACGGTAGTGGGTAACGCCTTTAACACTTGCATTAAAAACCAGAAGCTAATCTCAAGGAAAAAACTTACTATCATTGCGTTTAAACTGTTATATCCTTTTCTTTTCTTTAAGATACTGATGACGCAACTCAACCGGAGCAACTATTCCTATATGGGTTCCATCAACACATCCAATTACTCCTGGTAATCTGACAGTTGAAACAGTATTTTCTCGCGTTTTGTTTTTCATCGGATGACGTGTTGAGACTGATTTAGGTTGGACATAATTTGTCTTCAATTGCACACACAACTTATTTTAATACTAAGGAAACCGAGGATTGTGACAGGCCTAAATCAAAATCATTTCCTACGGTGCTCTGATAACTCCCACTAGCAAAAAATCTAAGGGCACAAGTTAATTTTAGTATAGCAGGAATTGAGGAGGTGTTTAATACGAAAACAAAGGCTTCATTATCCAGTCGAAAATATAATCTGAGACTTAAAAAATTAATCAGAATTAAGAGTCCGGTACAAAATATTTGTTCTATGTACTAACAGATGATTAGGTAGTTCCAAGACATTAGAGTTGTCTCGAATATTCTTGCGCAGTCGAAGCATTTTTACTTTTATTCTGTAATTTTCGTTTTCTCTAAAAAACAAATCTCTGTTGCTTATCATTTTGTATTTTTATTAAATATGAAAATTATCAATTAAAGAAAACACAACAATAGTCAATATTCTCACCCGTTCAATACGACTTTCTTAAAGGTTGATTTGCATATACATAGACATCTAGGTATTTTTCGTAAAAAGTTTAAGTAGATTTATTTATAAAAAAACTGTCAAAAGCAGAGTCACAAAAATATTGAAAAACTATGCTTAACGAAAATAGTTTGATGGTTGTTTAATATTGTACATATTTCAAATGCCTATAATATAAACGTACCTTTTCCTTATGATTCAAGGGAATTTTAATTGGGACGTTTTTGTAAGGATAGAAAATTTTTGAAATAGGATGAGGAACTTCATAAATTGTTTGCTTCAAAAAATATAATAAAGTCTTGAGTTAATAAAGTAGGAAGGTAGCTATCGGTGAAAGAAGTTATTCAGGCACAAACTTTAGGAAACACATATTACATATTTTTTTCATGATATTTCTTTTTTAATATAAAGTTTAAACGTTCAAATTATGTGTGAAACACTAGATAACTTGACGAATGTTGGTTTTTAAGTGATCAGAAAATTTTGTTCAAAACATCGCCGACTACCGTCTGTAGTTCAAGCACACATTCGACGCATCTACGACGCTTTGAGTGGTCAGCTAGCTTCAGTTGTTGTGTAAGCTGGACTTTATATGGGTGTAGGTGTAGATTCAAATGCGAAATACTCCATAATGTGCTGTAGGACAGTCTTAATTCCTGAGAATGACGAGGAATTGACACATTCGGGTCTTCGACAACGATTTCACTTACAGCACTGATATTTTCAATGGTACGAGCGGAATGATGATGAACAGACCATAACCAATACGGTCTCTTAAAAATTCTTCACAATTTTGCCAAATGAATGATTATGTAATCTCTCTTAAAGTACGATACGTGGCTGTAGCATAATTTTAGTAGGTTTTAACAATTTTTATAAGTTGTGCGATAGTCCATTTTCGCAAATGCCAGGCTTTCAAGTGACAAAAAAAATTGGTTTAACAACTTAGTTTGGCAGATGCCGAATTCCAGTTAGTTTTTTTTTGACAGCAAACCGCTTTTTGGCGAATATCGTTAAATTACTAACAAATCTTTGGATGAAATCTTTACTTACACAACTCAACTATATAAGATTTATTGCTCATATACGCCCCTCCCCCCTGGAACATTGATGAATTTGTGCTGTGGGATTGGAAAAGGGCTGGATTTGAATAGGGCTATATTTTGGTACAGCATTGATGATGATATTCAACTAATTTAACGTTGACGGTGCGTTGACAAATTTTGATTTGTTGGTGATATCAGATAATCTGATGCGTTGACCCTTTATGATCCCTTTGATGTAATTGTAGCTTTAAGCTTATAATCTATAGGTCAAAACTTAGACGCATAAAATAACCATCCCAAGTGCATAACCAAAAAAATAAATTCATAAATAAAAGGTTTTTGTTTAATTTTATAATTGTACTGTTTAGGCACAGAGTCTAATATTTGTATTTGTGCTCAATAGGTACAAAATATGATAGTTTGTCATAACAAAGCATTTTATATGAACAATTATTTTGAATAATTATTTATTTTCTTTTCTGTTTGATAGCTAACCCAAATTATAAATGGGCTTGGCCAGCAATCTTAGTCAATGACAACGATTTTTTGTATTCAATTGATTTTTAAATATTTTGTACAATTGTATTTCTACTTTTAAGTTTAAAACGAATTTATTATTCTAAATTTTAGGCTGTTTTTTTGTGGCTTTTTTAGAATGAACTCAAGTATATTTGACGAGAAAATATTTTTTAGTATAGGTTTTGTTGTGCGTTTACTTTCAAAAACTGCAAATTTTTGCTAGTTGCAGTTTTTGAATTTTGAGATAACTTCCGGAGTTTTATTTTTTATTGTTAAAATCCTATGGAAATGTAAAAACAAGTTTTCATCAATTATTTCGAATTTCAATTTGGAAATAGATATTTTTAATTCATATGTAGGCATTCAAGAACAAATTGTTTGCTTTTGAAATACGAAACTTCAATTTGTTGGGCTATGAAATTTTTGTAACTTGAAAATTAACATAATTTAAGTTAGGAAGCTTAGTTAAGAGGAATACCTACACATGGTTATGGAATATAATTTGCTTAAAGAGAGCTGTTGGGATTTTAATTTTTGAACGCAAATAAAAGACATCCAAATCTAAAACTAACCTAAGAGTACTAAATGCAGCTCCGCACAGTCAAAAAAGTCTCCGTACAGCAAACTTATTTTATTGTTTTTTTTTTTTTTTTTTTGAAAAAGCACTAGAAATAAATGTATATACCAAAGTGGTAATATTGAAAAAAAGTAAGTTTCCACTTTCACATTTATACCAAATTTAAAAAAATTGTAATTGTGATTTTCAACACCTGTTTTTAATTTACTGTTATAATAAATATTTTATCTCAGAACCAACAAAAAGAAAGCTTCTGTACGGAGAATTTTTGGAATATGTGTATTTCTAACACTAGGACTTAAAATTCGTTTTCTATAATCTTTCCGCAATAACACCTGTTAACCACGAATCAAAACAATGGAATGAACTTTTAAATAAGAATAAGTTTTGTAACTCAATGGCTTAAATGCTTAAGAATATGATCTTGAGTCTGGGGTATCATTTTTTAACTTTTGCCCTTTTTAGTTTTCATTTAATTAATTTTCTGTAGTTAATGTTCTCATCTTTCTTTACAGTAAACTGTTTTTTCTATACATTATTTTCTATCAATTCTATATAAATTTTATATATCTATGTATTTAATAAATATGGAAAATTTATTTTGACATATAGCAATTATTGCCACTTTCTATTGTTAATCTTTTTTTCTATATATATTTTTCTTATTAAATAAACAATTAATAATAATCAAAAAATAACAATTACTCCTATAATAATTTTTTACAAAAATCGCATGTAGCTTTTTGCTGATTCTCTTTAATACAAAACTTAGCATTCGTCTTCACTGCCTTGGACACAAATCACTTGTTCTTGCCACCAGTCGTGGACTTCATAGACCACATTTCCTGGATTATTAAAGGGAACAGCTTTGGCGGCGGCGGCACCTATGCTAGTTGCTGTTGTATGTTGTTGTGGTTGATGCGGAGTCTGTGTCTGGGGTTGCGACTGCAGTTGGTGATGTCCATTAATTGTCGCAACAATATCGCTATGGGTTTGTATTTGTTGGCTATTGTATTGAAAGTGGTGAGGCTGATGATATGATCGGGAATGTTGAGTTTCATGGTAGGGATGATGATGATGATGTGTGATAATGGATGGATAGTGTGATGTGAAGTCGTTGAAGCTACTTTTGCTAGATGGCAGAGCAATCGGTTTCTTGTCCGCTTTTTTATTTATAATGCAGCGTTCTTTGTCGGTTCTTGATTGAGGATCAGATGTTGTGGGAGCAAGAAGCTTCCTACCCGACACACTTCCAGTAGAATCAGATCGAACGAGCGGCTGTTTTTTCGTTGCACCTGTAGATGGTGTTGCATTTGTTGTTAAACGCGGTGGTTGCACTTGCTGAACAGGTGTTTGTGGTTGTTGTTTCTGTTGTGGTGTTTGGGAAGGTGGCTGTGTATCGGTTTGCTGTTGCAGTTGCATTGATTGACTAAAATTTGAAGTTATGGATGTTCGCTTCTGTTCAGGCGATGTGGATGCTGTCGTTTCTAAGGGGAATTCTTCGGAGGTGGGTTTTTGAGGGGCTACAGACTTTTCTGTTGTACACACCGAGGTTGAAGCAGCTGCTGCTATCGTTGCAGTAGCGGCTGCCATTGCTTCTTTGGCCTTTTCTTCGGCAGCACGCATCATAAGTTCATTCGTTGCTCGCAATCCAGCCAGTAATGAACTCTGCTGTTTCTGAGAAAATAAAAGTAAAAGTATAACATTTTTATTATTAAATACATTTTTCATCGATTATAAAATACTTACACTGGCGTTTTGTGCTCGTATTTTCTTAAGACATCCTTCAAGCCATGTACGAATGGTTTGTTTGGCAACTTCTTCTTCGATTATATACTCAAATTCTTCACGAGCCAAAAGTTCTTCTAGTTGAAGTGCCTTACGTATGTCGACCGATCGATATGACAGCATACTATAAAAAAATATATAGAAGTTTTTTTTTCAAGAATATCAATAATGGGGCTCACTTTATGACATCATGGAACGTCACATCTTCTCCATTGTGCAACTTATCCAATTCATAGCACATATATTTAAATAGTAATCGATCTTTCTGAGGATCACATTCCAGTCTTCCCTTCAATAGACGTAAAATAAACTTAACCCTTCTTACAGGAATAACACCCCTCTGATGAATATCAACAACATTCCAGGTGTTTTGGAAATTCCTTATATCAGCATATGATAACAAAGCGTCTTCTTCATTTGAATAAAATAATGAAAAATTCTCCATGATAATAGCTACAAAAGTATACAAATCATTATTAAGCCTCCATCAACTGTTCACCAACTTCAGTTCTTACCAACTAATAAATTTAAAACTATATAAGTTATGATGACATAAAAGGTACAAAAATACACCAAACTCGCTGTGAAATTTCCACAATCCGTTTCCCAATAATTAAGGCCAGGCGTACAATAAGGCGGTTGAATCATACAATCGTGCATAATTTTATTCCAATCTTCGCCGGTGACAATTCGAAATAGCATCGCAACTCCTGTTACAGGCGATCCGAAATTAGCACGGCGTCCTATACCTTCACCGTATTTAACGGTACCGAATAGTATTGTTCCGGCAAGGGCATAGAAAAACACCAACAAAAACATTCCAAAAATAATGAAAAATGATTTACACACGGATACACCAACGGTTAGCATTAACATTTTAAGTGTTGTATGCTTGCCAGTGATGGTAAAGAACCGAAGTATCACCACCATAAATCCGATGAAGTATGAAAGGTCACTCTGTAAAATATTAAAACAAAAGAAAATAAGTAAATTTATTTAAAAATATTTTGCCTGAAAAATTATTGAAAAATGTAGATAAATAAATATTAATAATTACCCTTAATATTGTTTGCAAAAAAATCCAAACAACACCAGCTACTGTTACCAGCAAATCATAACGATTTCTTCGAGACTGCCAATATCCCCGTGGGGTAAATGCGATGTTCTTCATAACTACTTCAATAACAAAAACAAATGTCAAAACCGTACTGACGACTACAAGACGTTCCGTGTGAACTTCATCTTTGATCCACTAAAATAATGTTTGCTTATTGTAAAAAGAGTATTTTTAATAAGCTTTAGATGTACTTACAGTTATTGAAAGAAGCATACTGTTTATCAGGACCACAACAGCTATGCAACGTTTAAAGATAATATGTTGTGTTATATCGTATGTAAATGCTCGAACTTTACGACCATCAGGCCTTGGTGGTAGATGTAAGGGTTGAGCTATTTTGAGTCGTTTTTTAAGGTCACACCAACGTCGTTGATCAACTGTTAAAAGTGCAGTTCCTTTGTTTTCGGAATAATTTGCAATTACTACACCAACAAACAATGTCAAACCAATCATGCAGCCGAGAAAAATATAGATATGAATATAGACAGCATGAATCTAGGGCAAAAGTAAGAAAACAAAATATTTTAAGGGATTATTCATCAAAATATCCTGAAAAAATTGGTTACTAACGGGTCCAACAGCTTTTATTAACACATCTCTCACATCCAGCCATCCCTTAAACGACAATACCTCAAATAGTGTTAACATTGCATCGCCTATATTGTCAAAGTTAAACCGTCTTGGATTAGCCCAAACTCGAGGCACTAGCATCGAAGGATATGACTCATTCAAGCCCGGTGTTAACTTCATCTTCGTTACAAATACACGACGCATAAATACCCCAACGCAATCCTTTCGCTTTGTAATTGTCGGGTCGTTGCATCTCGCCAAACGTCCACCATACAATTGTACGCCGTAACTAGCGAAGATAAACATCAACAGAATTAATAACGTTGATACCAAAAGAATTTCTTTAAATCCTCGACAAAGTTCATAGACCACTTTTCGCATGTGTGGCACTAGCGTGAAAATTCTCAGTGGTCGAACACATCGTAGAATCATTAGAAGTTGAGGTGCTGAATTAGATGGAATATTTTTTGGCATCCAGCATAGAAATGAAGTTGAAACAATGTAAATGAAGACATCGAGAGCCGATGCTACATCTTTGATATAAGCCTTGGGCGTAAAAAACAGACCATCGGCTAGAATCTTTAAGGCTAGTTCTAGACTCATAAAGATTACAAAGGCATATTCTGCTATTTGCAAAGCTGGATGATCCATTACACGGTAGTTTGGTGTTTCGAACATCATCGATATGCACGAGAGTGTTGTCACAAAAATCATAACCCAATCTAGGTAGGTAACAAGTCCTAGGAAGTTACTTAAAAAGAAAAAAAATAGCAAAATTTTGATTTTGAAATTTAAAGCACATTAATATTTGACCTACTGTAAGCTCTTATATTGCACTTTTCTTTCTTTTCCTGTAAGGGGGTCCTTTAGCCTAGCATCATAACGACCGTGAACGATTTTTTGACAAACTTTACGAAAACGACTTTCGCGAGGAACCAAGAATAATGGCGTATCAAAGAAGGGATGATTCTCGCGCAGATCTTCTTCACGTTGATTCCTTCGCATTTCAGCTTGTTGACGTTTCGCTTGCAAAAGCTTTATATCCAAGTCATGAGGACGTGCTCGCGATGATGTCACTCTTGAAGCAGCCCCAATATCGCCATTCTCCATCAGATGCTCATAAGTTTGTTTAAGTTTAATTGAACCCGATCGAACGCTTCTTCGAATTGAACGTGATCCAAACCTTTAATGCCGTTTTAATGGTATTTTAAGTATTTAATAAAAAGTACAATAAAGAGAAAGGTACCAACTTTTTGGGATCCACTCGCCAAGGTTTTGTGTGAGTAATAGTTCCTTGGGGCTTGAGGCCACCCTTAGCCCCAACTACAGGTAACATTGCTGAATCGCCAAGCATTAAACGTTGGTTGTTTGAATCACTAAAAAAAATGTTTTTAGAAAACGAAAGTAGAAAACGATGCTATCGATTTATGTTCTATGGAAAATTATCTTTTATACTTACTTAATAATATGTGTAATTGCCAATCTGCGTAAGCTACTTCCAGCAGAACGAACTTTTGGCGTCTTATTCATAATCTGAACAGGTTTTTGTTTTTTAAACACTACATTCGACTCCCAACACTCAGACATGGGACGTTTACAATTCTCAACGACACAAGAAGGATCATCACTCTCAAGTTCCATGACAAATTGCTTCATAAAAGATTCCCGGACCTTGGGTAACGTAAAGTCATTTGGAATCTTATGCAATATTGTCATCTGTGGAGAATGAGGAAATTTTTCGAAAATTCTCAATCGAAACGGTAAAGTTTCTTTGATTTCTGCACTTTGTTCACGAAATTTAAGCTGTTTCAGCTTTTTAATATCCTCGTCTAATTCCAAGTTATCCAAAATAACCGCAACGAACAAGCTCAACACAATCAAAGTGACAAACAAATGGTACAAAATGAAATAGACTGCAACGAGTGGTGTTAAAGTTTTGCTTGTTCGAATCATCGTTTCGTCCATGACCTCAACCCAGGCTTCTTGTGTCAATATTTGGAACATAGACATAAATGCTTCGGGGAAAGATTCGAATTTCGTAAAATCACATAGAAAACAAAACAACTGCATTGAAATACTAGAACTGATTATCAGTAAACACATGGTAAAGATTATAAGCGAGCCAAGTTTTTTTCCGGGCCCGAATATTTTATAAACAAAACCTTCCAATATTGGCGAGGCCTTAATTAGACGAACAACACGCAGAACTTGAAAATATGTCAATCCTGACAGATAGAATATCGGAACAATGTGCAATGTTGTGCCCGCAGCCAACAAAAGTTCGAATTTATGAATTGAATGTTTATAATAACCCCGCCAACCAAGGCAGTACATTTTAAAAAGAGTTTCTAAGTCAAAAAAGAATGTAAACGCCATTTCGATATAGTAATAATTTTCATAAAAAACATGCCTTGGTCGACCGTCATGTTTGAATGTCATTGTTGCCGTAACAATACCATTAGCCAAAATCACAGTCATGACTAGCATACGAAAATAGGGTGAACGCAATATAGCATGACATGTTTCCGGTGCCAGACCTCCATGTTTGTTATCGTCGATCATAATTAACCGCCAACCGGTGTCATTTCCGCTTAGAATTTGAGAAGCAGCACATTTTTGAATATGACCTCGTGCTCCCCACATTTGTTGGAATTGCACACGAATTTCATTGAAAGTTTCGGTAATAACAGCAATAAACACGTTCTTTACCAACCATGCTAAGAAGAAAATCATCGTGCTGTTAGAAATAAAAAAAAATGTATTAAATGAACATTAAAAAAAAGCGGAATAAATATTATATGTTGGAAGTTCATCGTTACTTTGGAAAGTTGATATTAAACTATACTTATTCATATTTGATTTAATTTTTCAAAAATCCAAAATCAATTTTTACCAACTTTTAGTAATGTTTTATTTTTTGTATAAAAACTGTCAATTCGATTTACCACATGTCTATGTCAAAAACGTTTTTAATCTTGTATAATTTTAGTTTGGAGATACAAATATTTTTGGTTCTTAAAATATTCGAGGTGACAATTACTATTGTTCAGCTTTTTTGATAGTTTGTTGATTTTTAAATTAATATTTTATAAGATTTTTTTTAAGATTCATTTCTGCTTCTTTCTGTGTAAGAAAATGTATTTGAAGCTATCTCTTTTGGTTCTTGAGATATGGACGCCGAAAAAAGCTTCCCGAACGTACAGACATCTTTTTAAAAATCATTTATTTATTTAGATTCTAGGGACCTTGAAACGTCGAAAAATGTCAAAATGTTCAATTCGGCAGTTCGGATTACATTCACTTGCTTCGGGAAGCTAAAAATGTTTGTTTTATAAAAATCCGTTATCAATTTTTGGCGTCCTAGTTATTGAACTCTCCCCTTTTAAATATAACAAACCAAAAGAAAAGAAAGTTTGATAATAGATTGAATGAAAATTCTTTTCCATTATAAGAAATTTAACAGCTTTTCGAAAATGTAAAAACCAGTCTTAACCACTTGCTCTTGAATTTTTCAACTAATTGATAGCTTCATCTGTCAATCAGCCCTATCCGTCAAAGTGTTGTTCTCAAATAACGTTCTTACTTTTACTAAGTTATTGTCGGATTCTTGACATAAGGAATTGAAAGTGAACAATAACATATAACACGTTTATATAACGTTTTGTTCTTTTATTTTTAATAAAGTTACTGACCTGAAATAAAAAGCAGCTCTCCAAGCAGGCAGCGAATCAATCGCCCGATACATAATAAAGACCCAACCTTCTTGGGACGCAGCTTGATAAACCGTAAAAATACTTGTAGCGATATCTTCGAATCCATTGAACCCAATTACATAACTGCTTAGAAAATCCATTTTCATGCATTTCATGCCAGGTGGACACTGATAACCCGAATCTGGATCCATTGAACAAAATGTATCTGGTATTGCAAGTGAATTAATTGTCAAATATCTATTTGGATGCAGAGAAATAAAAAAAAAGAGAAAAAAGAATAAATTAGTGGCATTCCAGAATATTCTCAAAGGAATAGCCCCGAATCGATTTTACGGTTGTTCGTCCTCCTCGGTGGAATTTAAAACGCAGTGGTTTTTAAGCTCTCCGAAAAATTGTACACCAAGTAGACCATAAAGTGACATAAAGAATAAAAAGAACAAAGTAACATTGTAGATTTGTTGACTCGATCGCCTGTGTGCAAAACAAAAGTTGACATTTTAATTTATTTTTCTTTTTGGGAGGACAAAAGGATTTGACGTACTTAAATATTTGATTTATGCGACTCTTTGGCATCGAAAATTTAAGAAAAACTCGTAGGAAACGTATCATTATTAAGGGTCGGGGAGCACGCATAATTGATAGATAAGAAAATCTAAAAAAAAGATTATACAAATTCAGAAAGTTTTGTGTTCTTAATAGAGTTGAGTTTTTTTTGCTAAATCAGTTACATCTTTTATTTTTAAATGTCACCTGAATGTGGAAAAATATTTTCGATACAGCCAGTTGACTTTGATCTTGTTATAATCGTGGTTTTCCTTTTTTGATTATTTAAAAAATAAAATCTAATTTTAAAGCACCCACAAAATAGTCTCTGACAGTTTCTTTAGTATTTGAATCACATTTCAAATACAGAACTGTCAATTTACTTACAACTACATAAATCAGCAGGTTATGTATATTTAATATTTAATTTTGAAGTCGTCAGAGCATTAACAGCTATATGTAACAATCATTTATAAACAAAATTGTAGTTAAATGTGTACTCACTTTGGCACAAATTCAAGAACTTCGAAAATTTGCAAAATTATAGACGTCCACAAAAAAAATACCATTGACGCATCAAATTGGCACCAATGGTCCTTCAAGTAGGGCACCTCACCCTGGGCATGCAATATTTTGAAGCAAATAAAAATGGACATAGAATATTTATAAAATTTGTGAAGAAAAAAGCTGTGTGTGTGTATATGCAGGTTTAATTTGTTTACTATTTTTCTTTAAATCAAAATCAATACTCACTTTCAAAACTCCTCTAATGTGCATTTTGGCAATCATTTCGGCGGTAAATAAAACTGTCACAGCGGTATCAGAAGCAAATGTACAATACTGTAATGGCGGATGTCGCTCGAAAGTCTTCGGAGTGTTTAAGGAAACTGAGGTTAACGAGACTAAAGCGCATAAGCGCATCAGTCGCCTTACCCACAATTTATTCACCCACTCGATGTCTGTGCTTTCGTTTAGCGATTCCTCGGGACCGTAGTCCGCTAAAAATGGTTCACCTTTTAAGCTTTGTTTTCGACCGAGCATTTTATTACCAATTCCAGTGGCAATGCCCAGGCCGATTGGTGGTACACCACTAATAGCACTGCTCGGTCCCATTGTTGTACTGATACCGCCTGAGATGCCCATTATTGAGGTTACACCACCGCATGATGGTGGATTGCCAGCTGATGATGTCGCTGCTGCACTTGCAGCCGCAGCGGCCGCTGCTCCACTCAATATCATGATGTTACTCAGTGGCAGTGGAGCGTTTTGTTGAGTCGACGTTGAAGCAACTTGTTGAGCTGTTGTTGAACTTGCTGTTGCTGTTGCTGGTGCTGCTCCGCACAAACTGCCACTATTGTTGCTGCTAATATAACCGATCCCTGACGGACTATTGGCCATTGTTTCGATCCCATCGATACTAGGGAGCATAGTGCCCATAACGCTAGTACCAATTCCCGCCGATGCTCCATTCAAAGCCAACTTGGAATTAGTTATCGTTGTTCTTGATCCACTTCCCAATACCACAATCGAGCTTATAGGCTGGGAACAGTTCGCCTTATAAATATCGCCTTGAACAACTCCTGGCCCTGACGGTTGTAAGTTTAAATTGTCAAAGCTGAAAATATTTTGAGGGGGTCGATTGAAGTGGTGGACAAGCCCCTCGCTGTTCTGATTTGATGGTGGCCTATAACTTTCTGCACTACGGATGTTACTGCTCTCCACTGCAATATCACTACAGTTTCCGTTACTATTAACATCAATTTTGTCCTCAGTCGTCACAACTTGACCACTTTCAACATCTCCGCATTTGTTTGCACGTCCTTCTCCACTACCTCCTCCACTACTAACACTTTTTCGACGTTTTCGACTGAATTCATGCATTCAAATACAACAAACAATCAAAAAACATTGCATATGTTTGGGCATTTTCCAAAATTCTGCATCTCAGCATTGAAATTGTTTTTCAATTATATGACATCTAAAAAATTAAAAAATAAATACAAAAATCAGCAAAACCCTCTAGGATAATCCTAATCTCGCTCACCACGAAGACATTTTGCTCGTTAAGAAAGTACACAGACAAAAAAATGTATAGTTCTTACATCCTATCAATTGTTATTATGTAATTTTTAACTTATTTTCTTTTTGTTTAACAAATAAAATATTAATTACGGTTTATGTATGTTTATAATAAATAAATACTGTTTAAAAAGGTGATTTTTGTGCGCTCCTTTTATCTTGAATGTGTAGATTAAATTAAGTTATCACGAAATAAATATATTTGGCTCTATATTTAAAACAACAACAAAAAAACTAACTCAAATGCTTTGATTCCTATAGTCTGTTCTCTCTTAACTTCGGGGTTGAAAATTTAATAAATATATACATTCCTATCCCTTCTACCTACTATGTTCTATGTGTGCATATATCTAGGACATGGATTTTCTTGAGAAATAAAAAGGACTTGACTGAGAGGGTGGTTGTTGGCTGGCGCACATTATCATTTCTATATTCACACACCTCAGTTCTCTAAATTTGTTATACCTAAAAGCCTTTAAATGTATACCTTTGTATAATTTCGTCAAGTCAGTTTGGTTTCATCTGAAGCCTAAACAGTTTTAAAATTGCAAATACAAATTGCACAAATTACTTATTTTGTTGTCTATTTTTTATCATAAAAATAGCTTAAAATAATTATGTTACTATCTTTTAAAATATATAGGTACATAATATATCCATCCAAAAAACTGTACAAGTTTTTCATTCAAATTCCTTTAGTTGAATGTTTGCGTTTGGCGCAAGTTTTAAAATTAAGGAACATTTTCTGATGAGCCTTGATTGTTGTATTTTTTTGCTGGTTTTGGTTTGGTTTTTGATTAGTGATGTTATGTGCATATCACTTTCAATCTTGATTGCAATCTATTGTTGACCATCGAGTGGCATGTATCCGTATGTATGTACAGTACATTCATATGTACAATCAATGCATTATGACGGCAATTAATTGTTGACCACAAGTGGCACGTACTGTTTCCGTTGCATTCGATTTTAATTAAGCTTCCTATTTGTGGGAAAACAAAAGGAAAACATCCTACAATGAGGTTGATTTTTATATTCATAGTGTAAAAGATTGGCTCATTATGAACACTGGCTCCCACGACTAATCGGGCAATGAAAATGTATATTTTCGCAATGCAATCTCTCTGAGAAAATGTATACATACAAGTAGTAGAACTTAAATCATCATTTTATAATAAATTTAAGTTTAAATTAAGCTTGAATATAAAAAAACTGCATTGCAAGTTATAAATTTACAAATAAATAAAAACAACTGCTAAACCTCCTCTTACACATAATCAGACACTAACTGTTTTTGCACTGTAGTAAGTCTATAACGGTTATTTACCCTTTAAATGACAATAGGTACGTTCAGACAATATAAATCAATGAGTTAAATGAAAAAACATGATCAATTGTCACTATTTTGACATAAGTGTACTTGACTCGATAGTTAAGGAGATTTTTCTTGACTAACTTTGAATTCAAATTTTCAATAATGGACAGGTTCAGGCGACATAAGGGACTTGAAAGTAAGGCAAGTTTCTAGTATCTGATTGGCCAGCTGCCAAAAAATGCCTTCCAATTAAGGCAACTTTATTGGAAAGTTGTCTGCAAAGATGATTATGAAAAATCTCCCTAACTATCAAGTCAACTTATGTCAAAATGACAACTGATTATTTTTGTCTGAGGAGTGTTTTTTAGACAATATTTTGTTTGGTAGTTCTTGTACTATGAACTTAAAGTAACAATTTGTTAAGTAAAGTTCTGAGTTTAAAATTCATGGCATCTGGAAAATTAACTAGTTGCCTTGGTAAAAATGTACGTTAAAAAAATAAAGTTGACTGCAAATGAAGTCCATTATGCTGCCTGAACCTGCCCAATATAAGTCATAGAGTAATAAAGTTCAGCTTACAGGTAAATGAAAAAACATGATCAATTGTCACTATTTTGACAAAAGTGGACTTGACTAGATAGTTAGATAGATTTTTTTTGACTAACTTTCTAGTCAACTTTTCAATAATATTGCCTTAATTGGCAATTTCGGCAGCTGACCAATCAGATACTAGAATACTGCCTTATTTGGTTTGGTTTGCACGGTATGATACAAATACATTGAAAAATACTAAGAATAAATAATTCAATCATTGTTTTTGACCCATGTTACGGCGCGGCGGCGTTTAAATAAAAATTAAAAATCATTTCAAGAAAAAGTGCCAAAATGGTATTATCGTGTTTACACCAAACACCACACAAATTCAAATTCATCATTTTTATGTTTTCAGGAATATTTTGTGTGCTTGAAACCCTGCTCTATCTATCAAGTAATTTCACTTAAAAAAACAATTGGCGCAACTTTAATTTTTAATAAAATTGGAAATAAAACGAATTATAGAAAATTAAATTTGAATTCACTTAAAATTGAAATTCGATTTCATCCGAAATATAGAACATGAGCGACAGAATTGTTTGTTGTCCTCTGTTTATTCGTACATTTTTATTCCTCAAGAGCTGAATTTGGAGTTTTAGCGAAGAAGCTTGGGACATTGAGCCAATTTAATTTAAAATAAGAGGCTGTAATGGGATGGGACAAACACTGATAACTTCCCATTCATAACAATATTTTGTGTGAGTTAAATAATTTGAAGTCAATATTACTGGAAATTTACAATTTGCTATTTTTAAGAAACGTAAGTTAATATTTTAAATCGCCGTACATTTGAGTCCTTCGAGAGCCCTCTAAAAAAAAACCAACCAGTTAAATGATTTAATAATTCATTTTCAGTTAAATAAAAATATAAAGAAAATGGTCAAGGGCTTGCGACTATATGACTTCCACCCACTTCCACTTTAAGCGTGTCTTACCGATAAAACAGACACTGCTTCTTACCATCAGCGCCGAAGTCTACAAAGTCGGGTAAAAGTACGGACGATGACTTAATTCACGAGCTTTAAGTAGTATTCACATGAGCGCGACCAACGAACGACGAATGAATTACAAAATGTGAGTTTATATACGTTTGAAGACATATTTCCACACAAATTCTTAACAAAACGATAGCAATATAGTTTCTATTTGATTTATGATACATACTTTTACTTTTCGATATAATATATTAATAAATTTAGGAAAACAAATTTATTCGCCGCGAAAAAAATTATATTTGATACGAACTTTCAAACTTTATTCGCGTTCCACATAATCCACACTCGCAGCGAATAAAATAATCGCGCGTACTTAACCTAAAAAATCATTCTTACTTTGGTTTCGGTGGTGAATGGTGTTCGGCTGTGGCTTCATTCGCGACGAATTGAAAACTCTCATGTGAAAGAAACGTCAAAATCGACGAATATTCGTTCATTCGTTGGTCGTGCTCATGTGAATAGTACTTTACATACCTTTTCAATACATTGAGAATTAATAAATTGACTTGGCTAACTTAAACTTACTTCTAACTTACTAACAAACTGGAATGCTATCGCCCTCCTTGTGGACCTCCAATTGTACCAAAAGACAATTTTGGACATCATTTCAAAATTTTGAGAAAAAAGTTGTTGGTCTAAGCTTATACAAAATTCTTGCATTTTTATTGTTTGACCCCAATCGTGTATTAACAAAACATTGATGTAGAATGATCCTGCTCGCTAATTAATATTTGCGATACATTGTACCTGGGGTCTTTTATACATGAGAACATTAACGTGCTTAGAACAGTTTTGGTATCTCTTCTCGGCTTTAGTCAAAATCACTTTAGATTTTTACCTATACCCATACACACATTCAATCTCATAAACGTGCTTTTAGTTTCCAAAATTCTGGTGCTTTCAGATTTACTGAATTTCAAATTCATTGTTTATACATTTTAATGTACACACTACTTATTTTTAAAGCTGGCAGAAAAGAACATACCATCAACATTCTATGTTCCAAATTCTAATTGCTTTTATTAGTTATTGTTTCTTTCTTAAGCCAAACTACAAAAATGTAGAACGCTTTACCACGCTCAATCTTTACCACTCATTACAATGTGCTTACGAGTAGGTATCTCTTTTCTAATACTACCCTACTTTACTAATTGCGCGAAATGTGTTTAGTCATTATGAGGGTATTCATAACCCCTTGAGTAGGCGCACAAGTTACAAAATAAATATCATCAATAAACTATTGATTATTTATATATCTTTATTTTACAACAATCTTATTAAAAAATAGAGGAATAAACTTGAGATATAAATTCTACAGGAATTTTCAATATCCTACAAAATTATATTTTAAACAAAGTTCTGATGTTAATTATTTGAAAGCGATGAACTAGAATTTTGATGACATCAAATTTAACCGCACCTCGTGCAAGTTCATATCTTTCAATTCGGCTCAAAAATATGCGCTACTGTGGCTCACGCCCCTAGCCATTCACGATAACATTGGCCAAATAACACCACCGTCATACAAACCGCAGAAAATATTTATTTTTTGTAGATGAGTTGCTGATTCATGAAACAAATGTGAATTTTCACCCGACCAAAAGGGCATATTGAAGGCCATTGAAATTGACCCATTGAAATGTTGGTTACAAAATGTTCATAATTTGATGACTATCAGCCCTATTCTGCTATTCACGTGGATCGTATATTCGATTCCCTTTCAAACTGCCTTTGCATTCTGCTATCCATCGGGTGAACTACATTATCCCAAACCAATTTGACATTAAAATTTTGGAAATGGGCAGTATTTGACTTTTTATTCCAATTGTAAGCAGAGGAATAAGAGAATCCTCAAACAGAGAGCTTCGGAGAAATGTTAAAAAGTGTCTTCCTTCCCCTAAAAATGTCAATATTCTTTTATTTATAAAACAATTATTTTAAATTTAGCAATAAATTGGTTTTCACTTACATTTTACTTACAAAAATTCACAAACCAGACGTCAAATGAAAAATCCGCTGCAATTTATATGCGGATCTGAATTGTATAGAATGAAAGCTTTCACGTGAATAGAAGAATGCCACGCAGTGTTACCGACGTTACCGACATACACAGATTCACTTCAAATGAATAGCAGAATAATTATTAGTTAAAATTCAAGTAAAATTAACCCCGATGAATAGTAGAATAGGCCTGTATGTTCATGTTCTTGACCATGATGAAAATAATAACATTACTGAATAAATTAACAATGACATTTTGATCATTAGTAAACGAGTGCGTTAAAAAATAAGTTCAAAATTGTCAAGTCCCTATTGAAATACCCATATTCATTCGATCATTATCCCAAAAACCTATGTCCTGATTAGGGAATACGAAGTGAATCGTTTTTACTTTGATATCTATATTTCGACTCGCCTTGACTTGATCAATTATCTTAAACGAAACGCCATTAAAAACCTCTTAAAAATGTCTGCATTAAAATGAAAATTGTATGTAAAACTAAAAATTCGAAAGCAGAAATGCTAAGCCTCATTTACGCAAACTAATACAATTTGCATCATTTTCCCTAACCAAGCCACTGAACTAATTTATCTTCCTTTCCCTTTCCCACTTCTTGGCCATACTGCCGCAACATCAAAAACGCCACCAAGCAGCGAAACGTTGAACCTCCAGTTGATATGATGAAAAGAGACATAAGATTTGATGATAAAAAGGGAAAATACGAAAATTTGTCCAACAATCTTTTCTTTTTGATTCTATATTTCAACGAGACCACATCAGCGGAAATAAAATACGAAATTTAAAGTCTTCGTCTTTGTATTTTTTTAAATAAGTTGAAAGTATAATTGCGAATTCTATTATTTTTGTTAATTTCCGTATTGGATTTTTAACAACACTCATCGTAATTTCTCGCCCTTTGCATTAAGAACTTTCTTTTAAATAAAGCTAAAAATCCTGATAGGCTAGAAGGTTATAATTTAAAAATATTAAATTAATTTATTTATTTAGTAACAATTATTAACATAACATAAGGTCATTGTCAGTTTTTTTTTTAAATCACCATAACATTTACTACATCATTTGTGTATATTTAAAAGAACGGTATACTTAGTATTGATGTATTTTTAAATCAGTCTTCTTTCAGTTATATTAAACATAATTGACATAAGTTTCCCAAGTCGAATCGAATTGGAAGGTAGAAATAATTTTCAAGATGTTCTAAAATTTGAATATGCACTAAATTTGTTAATATTTTTTTTAAGTTTTTAACATATTTACTTTGTAAGATTTTTAGGTTTTTGTAGAAAATAGTTTTTAAGAGTCGACAAAGAAGGCGTTGTTACTGTTCCTTCAGCAAAATACATGTTTATGCAACTAGTAGATACAATTTATAAAGCAACACAAATATCGACATTAGATTTTGGATGGAAGAATTTTGTTTAATTAATTTGTTTGCCTTTTAAACATTTTTGATAAAACTTTTTATTGAATTGTGTACAATAATTTATTTAAAGCACTTTGAATTGTTTTTTAATGTCCTTAATATTACCTGTTTGATGTTAAAGCGTTTCGAACACTGCATCCTATTTTAAATAAGAGGCCTTTAAATAATAAATTTGAGTTTATATTAAAAGTTGAGTTTACTTTTCCTGTATATAAATTAACATTTTATTTCTGCAATTTTAATTTGTTATTTATGTTTTTTTTTTTAATTTGATTTTTGTTTCTTTGATTCGCTAGGTCTTGTTGGTGCCTTTGACCTCAAATTTGGAATCACTTCTGTAAATATGATTGTTCCAACAAATACTAAAAGTGTTCCAATCCAATGTGAGGTTGTAAATGGATTTTGGAAGTAAACAATTGAAAATAATAACGATACGAATTTTCTCAGAGTAACAACAAGTGTTACAGTTAATGATGTACATTCTGTTGTTAGCACATACACTGAGCTAATACAAAGATATTGGGTTAAGACATTTCCTAAGAGGTACAACCATGTAATCGGAATGCTTAATCCAGAAAATATTTCCACTGGAGTACTATTCGAACTGATAACAATATGTTCCCAAATATTTCCGTACATCAGTATAAAACCGGGAAGAGGTAGAAGATGCTGATTTTTCATAAATTTAGGGAAGGAAGAGGAAATTTCAATAAATATTTTGTATTTGATAAGAACATAAGTCGATTTTACTGACCGTGTAAAAAAGTGCTTCATTAGGATATTTTCCATAGCGTTTGTACAAAACTTCCTGATAAATTCCCATACGAGCAGATATAAATAGGGCCACAGTCAACAGTGTTATACCAAGACACCACCAAAAGAGTACTGAAAATTCACTTTCCGGTTGATTAACATCCTTCAAAGCTGGGTTACTTGTATCTTTCTGGCATGATTAGAGAACAAAATATCCAACATTATTTAAAAATTAAAACATACATACACACATGTTAAATCAGGAACAAGAAAAATATAACTTACCACATTCGATCCAGAAACGATTGTACAAATTATGATTCCAGCTGTTATCATACACACTGACAGATATTTTGAAAAATCATAACGTTTTTTCAAAATTAATATCCCCATTATCATATTTGCTATTAGAGAACCCTAAAAAACAAATCGTGTTAATATAATTATGAGAACAAATTTTTGAATTCAAAATTCTACTAAAGTAAGCTTAAAAAGATTAAAAACCAACAATCAATAGATTTCTTATGTTTATAACAATATGCATTTTGGATCACTAATGGCCAATTTATTGAAAAAAATCGGTTTATTTATTTAGCATTCTAAATTCATTTTTGCGTTCTATAAATATGAGATCTGCTAGTACCCGTGGCATGATGGTTAGTGCGTTGGACTGTCATGCAAGGGGTCTTGGGTTCAATCCCTGCCTGTGCCACCTTAATTTAAAAAAAAATAATTTTCGCGGGTACTGCCTCTTGCGAGGAATTGACAAATCCTTCAAGAGTAATTCTTGTCATGAAAAAGTGCTTTCTCAAACTAGCCGTTCGGATTCGGCATAAAAATTGTAGGTCCCCTCCATTCCTGACAACATTACTCGCACACAGGAATGGTTGAGAGTTGTAAGTCACTAGGCCCTGGTTCACAACGGACTGTTGCGCCACCCCATTTGATTTTTTTTGAAATATGAGATCTCGGTTGAATGGAACTAAATTCTTTTGCTATTTTTGTAGCAAAGATTTTTGTAGAGAAGATAGTTTTGACTCTGACATTTTTCGAACAAAATTTTTAAAAATCTATCAGTTTTCGGTGGAACGGACATTTATTTTAGGATTAATGTTTTGATATTTCGAAATAAAATTGTGATTTCGTATTTTATTGGATTATTTAAAATTATTCTTTTTCGATAAATATACAAATGTACATGCATACATACATACATTCGTGTGGCACTGAACATCTTACTTGAATAAAGATCAAAAGAAATTGGTTTTGAGTGATGCAATCTTTAAAATATCACATGATGCTTTCAATTTTAATGATAGAAAATATATATCAAAAATTTTTAAGAAATCTGTAATAACCAGTAGATTGAAAAATTCAACAATATTAATAAAAGTTTAGTATTTTTAAACATTTCTTCAGATGCACATAATGTCAAAACTGCCGTCTTCTTTTCTATAAACACATTTATAAACACATTTATCTTGTCATGTTTTCCATGGAAAATTGATTATTTTAAAATCAAGTTCTATCTTCAAATGAGATCTAAATCAAAGTTCTACCGCTTGGAACTTGATAAAGAAATGAGTTAGAACTCAATCGAGTTCAATGAACCTAGTTTTTGAGACTAAAACTTTGTCAAGAAATTGTCCGTAAAATGTATTTAATAAAAATCTCTAACCTATGTACTTTCGTGAATTAACAAATTTTAAAACCTTTAAATTTGGAAACTTACCGCTCTAAATATCATATGCAAAGGCATTGGTATATTAAAATCGAATGCATAATTATTACACACACTTGTTATAAAAAACATTGCAACCAAAATGGAATAATCCTTTATTCCGATTTTGGGTTTCTGAGTTCCCCATTTCGCTGTGAATATGAAACCCTCAACAGCAATAAATAGAAATTGCAAGAAGGTTATAAGATTACCGGCACCAGGATCAGTTCTGCAAGCAATGACATAAAATACTTTTAAATCTTAAATCTTTGATTTTTCTCATTATTCTTACTTGACCAAGAATTCCAGAAACACAACATTGCTGCAGCATCCTAAGAACACCAGGCCAATAGCAAGTGCTGCTTTGCTGTTCATTTTTTCTACAGTTCAAAAAATTTGCAATTTCACTTGAAACAAAACTGAAAAAAATTTAATCAAATAAATTATGAACTAGACTATAAAAGTAAGATGTCGTCTCGAGTTGTCAATCGAATAGAAGTTAAAGAAAAGCCAACTAAACTCAATGAAACTATACCTTACTTTGACTACTTAAGTCAAAATTTGCAAATCATTGTTGAGTTATCTGATTTTTTCTTTAGTTCTGTTGTTTAGTGAAATTACATAAGATAAGAATAACCGCACGGTTTTTTTTAGTTATATTTAATGATAATCATTGAAAGATTCTTTTGGTTGATACTTTTATTTATAATTACTATCAGAATTGTTTTTAAGATAAGATTAAGGTCACAAAAAACTCGATTACCAAAATTAAATAATATGACAAAATTAAATGATATTTTGATATCTTCTTTAAAGCTTCAGGTGGCATGCGACACAAATTAACATAAATTAACAACACGAAATTTAAATAACCATTTAGTTTATTTTGTAAAATGTAAATGTAAATTAATCTAATTTATTATTTTTGTTTACGTTCTTGTGATTTTTCTTAGCAATTAGTGCGAGTGAGGTAAGTCATAAAACAAGAAGTAGTTTTATAATTAAATTTGTGTGAGAGGAAAAGAGTCGTCAGACGTTTTTGATTCATAGCAATTTGTCAAGGTTGCAAAGATAAAAAGAAAGCATGCTCACGACCAGTGCTGCCGTAGTCCTTCAAAATATAAAAACAAAAAACTAATCAAGAAACGCAATCTTTTGATAACAAAATTACTGGGCATTAAATGAATCTGAGTTGTATTTAAATAAATGTAAATACATTACCGTTCTGTTTTTACGCGTTAAAACATCACGAAGATCTTTAGTTCGTTAGCCAAATCTACCATGCGTACATAACACTGATCAACAAGGTTTTATTAGTGGGAATATATTTGCACCTTTCCAAAGGGTGACCTAACTCAAATCGGACATCAAAATCAATGTATTACGTCAGATTCTTGAGATATTAACTTTTTAATTTAAAAAAAAAAACACATAAGGCTTTTTGGGGCTATGTAATTTTATGAAGCAGCTTTTATTCAATAAAATGTGTGATGGTTTTCCAAATCTATATTTTCTTTTTCCAATATTCAATGGGAACAATTTAGTATGTGCTTTATAAAATATTTTAAAAATCTTCATATGCCGGTAATTTGTACCTGCCTTAAAAAAAACGCTAAGCCATTTAAAAGGCAAAAGGGATTGAAAGTAAGTTTTGTTCTCGTAACGAATTCATCATCTAAACTTACTATGTATATCAAGTCTTTGAATTATATAAAAAAATATAAAAATAATGTTGTAATAAATATAATGGATAAACTTGAGTAAATAGTTAAAATTACAGTTTGGATTCCATATCAGCTCAAAAAATGTAGTCCAAAACGTATTTTTCAAAACTATGAAAGTATTAAACTTAATTTTGCTTAAAACTTTATATATAGCGTCAAATAAAGACTCATAACTATGAGAATTTCCAGAACCTAAGCAAGATACTGAAATAATTTAAATTGTATCTAAAAATGAAGGATTTATTCTTTGCAAAATCATCAAACAACTTGTTGTTTATTTATTGTTATAAATATTTTGAGTTATAATTTAGCCCTATTTTGATTCTTTTAAGCTTTTTTCTAGAGGCTTATTTTAAAAATCTGATGTAATAGAAAAATTAAAAGGCGAGATTAAAATTAATTGCATCTTAATCCTTTTAAAAGAATGGTTTTCTTATTAGAAAAAAAGTTATTTTTGTCAACTTTTCCGTTGAAACCTTTTTTATCGTAAGAATTCGGAAGACCTGATAAACCAAATGATTTGTGCGTGACATTTTAAACAAAAATAAAAAAAAATAATTTAAAATATGTATAAATAAATAGAATTCAGCAGTGAAAACGAAAAAAATAGCAGAGTAACAAAACTAATTGTGAATTTCAACATTTCTGACAAAAATATACAACATTTGCAATGAAGACATTTCTTTCGTTAAATGAATACCCTTTGTTGTCCTAAATGTTGCCATTTGATGCAAACGTCTGTTCACTTCTGTTCCAAATTAGAATTTGAACATTGCATTAATTTCAATGTCAATAATGTAAGTTATAGTAGTAGTACCCGGCATGATGGTTTGGACTGTCATGCGAGAGGTCTTGGGTTTGATCCCTGCCTGTTTTATACACGAGTACTGCCTCTTGCGAGGAATTGAAAAATTCTCTTAGAGTAATTGTTGTCATGAAAAAAGTGCTTTTTCATATAAACTGGAGGTCCCCTCCATCCCTACAACTACTCGCAGGAATGGTTGAGAGTTGTAAAGCACTAGGTTCAGGTTCTCTACGGACTGTTGCGTCACTTAATTTATTTAATGCAAATTATATGCTTGGGTCATCTTAACTATTCTTCAATTGATATATTCATACAAATTTTATTAAATCAATTCAGTATAAAATCAATCGCTTTGCCCTTAAGAGTTTCTTATAGGCTCAATTAGTTCCTGATTCAATGTTTCTTATTAATTACACCTATATTATTTTTCTTATTCACCTCCGATCGTAGATTGACGCTTTCTGGAATTATAAAATAAGAATATCTTGTTCCACTATGACGACTACTAAGCTCTGAACTTAAAGTTGTTTGATGCTGCCAGCATTTTTGTTATTTTTGAATATTTTCAGAACTTTGGATTTTTGAAGATATATACTTTTTAATGGATAAAAGTTTCCAGCAACTTAAATTTGCAACAGACTGTTGCGCCACCTAATGTATTTATTTTTCAATGGTTACGTTTAGAAGAAAAAAAAACAGTTTCAAAATGTCTAATATTTCCATTTTTCTGTAACGAAATTGAAACAAAATTGTCACTTTGAATTCCGTTAGTTTTCAAAATGAATTTCATTTGTTATTGGAATTCAGCCAAGAAAAGTCTATTAAATTTTAAAATATAAAATACAAAAAATATGAAAGTCGATTGACATAATTGACTTCAAATTTTAAAGATTTACAAATTGACAAAAAAATACGCTACACAATCTTAATGTTTAAAGTAACGACAATTTTGACAATATAACCAAGCCGGTCGTTTTTCATTGACAACCTTTTAGTAGTAGGGTTCAACACCGACAGCACTGCTTTTTAATCAAATCCCTACTACTCCAGAAAATATCTCCGTCTCATGTCTAGCTATTCTCTCAAAATGCCCAAATGTCTTTCTCTTCTTCTCTATCTCATCTTGGATACTTTTCGACACGAAGCATATTATTCTCTCTTTTTCTAACTTGTAAATTACTGATAGTATTAAAACGGAACGAAACCTCTCCATGTTAAGTGAAAAATCACAACCATTTTCAACAAAAATCTAAACACGTATTCGTTAAAATTTCACTTCGATCGAATTCGTGAAAGCGTTTTGTGGTACGTTATTTAGTTTTTTGTTCCCTTATTTTGTTCCTAAAAAATAATAAAAGGTTAACTTATTTTTGTGTAAAAACTACGTGATAGGTTCTTATTAAATTGTTTACTCTTTACTTATTTTAATCTGTGGTTTTGGAGATTAATTATATTTATTATGTTCTACCACTTGATATTAGATTTCTTTAAAATACAATGGCACCACCACAGAGGATGCGGATTGCTAACGAAAAAGCCAGCAAAAATGTAGTTATGCGTGGAAACGTTCCAAAATCATCGGTAAGTTTTTGTTTCTTATTTTTTTTTTAAATTAGATTTGGAAACGCATGACCATAACATTCAACTTGTGTACGTACGCATTATCCATATTTCAATTAATGCCACGGCAGCAGCTGACTTAAATGAAGGCTACGTAGGTAGTTATCAGTTAAATTTCACACAAACTCTGACCCTTCAGCACGTCGCCATTATCATCATCATCATCATCATCATCGTTTTAACAAACTACCTAAGCCAATCTCTATTGAACTTTAAACTGAAGACGTGTCAATTTTCGTCGTACACGTTGCTATGTTTGATTCAATATGATCTCTGGGATTTATCTAGTTGCATGGTATTTTGTGTTAATTTGTTAATTATTTCAAAACAATCTGAGACTTTAATGTTGTATTTAAAAGATTTGGCGGAAGGGTCAAATTCAGGCAATAGAAGGAGGTAATAACAATATCCGTATTTGTTATCTGTGAATGAATACAAATTTGAAAAAAGTATTAACACTCAACACAGACAGAATATGGTTATATCTATGAGAGTTGTTTATAGTTCACTTTAAACAGCTTGTTTACAAACTTCAATAGAAATGAATGCACCTGAACACAACTGTCTAAAATATACAAGTAGTTATAGATATCAAATATCTAAGGAATTATTATTAACACTGAGAGTTCTTGGTTTTCCTTAATTTTTCTTGTTTATATACTCTGAAAATTCAGTCCATATAACATCGTATTGGAAAATGTGTAAATATTTATAAATATATAAATAAATGTATTCTTATTTTCTTTAAAAAGCAAAAACCACTACATGAATTATATTGTTATTTTAATTTACGTATTTAGCTATCGTTTTTCCTAACAATATAAGAAATCCAATTTTGAGAAAAAGAGTTCGTGAAAAATTAAAATAAACTATAAGATTACAAAACGTTGAGTGCTAACTTCTTATTGTTTTCAAACTAAACGAGAACAAGCAAAATTACCCACTTTGTTAAGTTAAATATCTTAGGCACATAGATGCTTATAAGGGTCAAGTACATTTCAGTAATATTGTAATAAATGTATGATTCCTTTTTAACCGCACTGAAAAAAAAAGAGATGAGCGCTCGATTTAACTCATACAAAAATGATTATGATATTGGGTATGGTTCTGGGTATTATACCATATTCTTTCTTTTCCAGATAAATATTTTCGTTTTTGCACATTGAATGTAAATAAAAATCAATCAATGCAAATTGTAATGTTAAACTAAGTTTTGTAGTTTAAAGTGCAATGTAACACATCTTTTGGAATGATTTTATAAATGAGACCATTTATTATCAACCAATTCCTAATTTTCTTATGAGAATGTACGTAATAATAGATAAATAAGAAAATGGCAATAATTGACGTCTGCTGAAACTGATTTGTATTTGCTTTGTTTTTTTTTTTTGGTTTTGTTTTATTAAAGAAAATACCGTATTATTTAAATTGTCATATCATTCAAGTTAAGGTGAAAATAATGTATTTAAAATACTGTTCCTCAAAATACTGTACCTATTTTTATGTTTCACCCTTTTTCAGCGTTTTCAAACACAAATTTTTAAAAAAACAATCCTTTTTTTAGAGAATACATCATAATAATTTTTCATTAGCATAATGCTCTAATAAACTTCTTTAACAACAACATAAATAAAAATTGATGGTATCTTATTCTTATTTTCACTTTCTAATTACCTTCTTAATTGTTTGTATCTCTCACATTTTTACATGGATTGTTTTTATCATAATCAACAATGGCAGAAGCAATTGTACCAACTAATTGATCTATCAAAACTTCTACGTGTTCGTGCATTTCATGGAGGTTAAAAAGCGTGTTCAAATTTAAGTGTTATGCAGTATTATGAAGAAATGGTATTATGAGATACAATAAAGCAATTTGAGATACAGCATTTAATTTTACAGTATTCTGACATACAGAATTTAACCCTACAGTATTATGACCATTCAGTCTCATACAGAATTTTTACCATAAAGTATTTTAAAATGCAACATATCTACCCGCTCCCATTTCATTCATCTAATTTGTTAAGCTTGAGATTTTCTTTTAGCAAAAGATGAGTCGTGTATCATTTAATTTTTCACACAACCCATCCCTTAACAAGATGTCCACACTTATAACGGTGGAGTTAAATAAATCTTTCCGTTTTCCTTCTATGTATGGTAAAAATTTGGAATAATCATTTTTATTGACATTTGAAGAGTACTCATAATGCATATCGAGTTTCTTTTCGATAAAAACCAAGATTTTTTATTGTATAAAGGTTTCACGTAATATATAGAACGATTTTCCTGCCTCGATTTAATCTTGTTAGGTATTATCCATCTGCCACAGACAATATATTTGTATTTATAAGTTCCTTTATTTCAATGGAGTTTCGAGTTTTCAATTTAATTAAAACAAAACTTCTGTAACAATTGTTTTAATAAAAATTGTAAAATTATGTGATTTAAAAGTAATCATTTTTGGTGGTGTACTCATCAATATCATAATCAGAGTTTGTATTAAATTATCATTGGTTTGTTTTTGTTATTGTATGTTTTGTTATTTAATGCTTATAAATTCTATCTTTTATTTTTCTACTTGCAGAAAGTAAAGGAAAGTCAATATCCGGTCGGGCCATGGCTTTTGGCTTTGTTTATTTTTGTCGTTTGTGGATCGGCTATTTTCCAGATTATCCAGTCGATTCGTGTGGCGTAAACCTTTCCATTTTATTAATTTTCTAGCTCTTTCATCCTAAAAACAAAAACAACTCTAGAATGAAGCAACAGTCAAGCAATAAGGTGAACAGAGTTTCTCTTATTGTAACTACTGCATCTTCGGGGTAAAAAAAATTGTAACCATTTTTCTTTATCAATAAATTGTTGGTTTTACTTCAGTTTTTTTTTGTCGATCATTTCAATATTCAATTTTTGTAATAGTTTTGGTTTTCAATTACGTTAAATCATAAATTCGAAGATTATCACATTCCAAGAACTATTATGAAAAATTGCACAAGGTTCTAATTACATAAAACAAATGAAAAGAAAATTTTAAGTAATATTTTATTCAAGCGCCATTTTTCTAAACGTCCTGAGGCGAGTCGATTTGTTAAAGCAGATAATTTACGTTTAAATGGGTATCAAAATAATTTGTTAAACATGTTTTTGTATTCGTACGTTTGATTGATTATCATAACTCAATAAATTTTTACCAACAAAAAAAACATACTGTGTATCTTGTCTGTTTTTATATAAACAATATATAATGATGTATATAAATTAAAATGAATAAAACAAAAGTACATTAAATACTAATTGTTAGAACTAAGAATAATAAAAATAAAAATATGTATGCAAATAATACTTATTTGGATACTTGTTTCTGTGTTTTGTTTTAGTTATTTTTCTCTTCATATATATATCTTTAAAATACTTTTATATAGTTTTGCGATCCTCATCAACCCTTGCAGTTGTAAAAGTTCCATTGGACGTTTTAATCATTCTGGAATTTATGGGTAAACGTGTATAATATTTGCTATAGAAGGTAGAACAAAAGTTTGAAATATGTTATTTTTATAATTTATTCCGAACATTTACTACTTACCTATTGTTTGTTAGTGAACATTTTTAAACTTACTGGTGAATTCTATAACAATTTCAATTTTTCATAGTTGCAGGATAAACATAATATTCAAAATAATTATTTTTCAATTAATAATCATTAAAAGGATGGCGGCAGACGAGATTGTCCATTACTAATTATTTAATATTGTTTTGTCTATCGTTTTTGTTTTTAAAAGCAGATTCTGAAAGTCACAAACTAGTTACTAAAATTTGGTGTCTTTTGGCGACAAATAGATAGAAAAACGTATACTGTATTGCTTACCTTGAAAATGCTCATTCTGACAGCCGTAAGCGTTCAATAACAAATTTACGATAAATTCACCACTGTTGAAGTAATCGATCGAAGAAATTTTATGGTAACCGAATCAGAGAATACATGTTTATTAAAAATTAAATTAGGTGGCGCAACAGTCCATAGAGAACCAGGGCCTTGTGGCATACAACTTCAACCATTCTTTATGGACGTCATGTCAGAGTTGAAGGGGGCCTACAGTTTATAGGCCGAATCCGAGAAAGCAATTTTCATGACAAGAATTTGTCCATTCCTCGCAAAAGGCAGCACCCGTGAAAAAACTAGTTAGCACAGGCAGGGATCAAACCCAAGGCCTCTGGCTGACAGCTCTACGTACTATCACTCCACAGGGTTTATTGTCACATAACACGACACATGCAGGTAAGAGTAATGAGACATTTTGAATGTACATCGAAATGTTTTTCGGAGGTTTCTCGGATTTGTGTATTGGTTTAGTTGATACAAAAATACACGTTGGAGTAAATTTCTCCGATCGGTTAACTCGGTAGGGTTTCATTAATTAAATTTATAATTTCATCCAAAACGTGGTGGTGTGTATTTACAATTTTAGCTTTGATTTTCTTCGATAAAAAAAACGCTGCGGAAATTATTCCGTATGCAAATTTAAAGATGTAAGGTAATTACTCCCTGCAATTACTCGCACACAGGAATGGTTGTGAATTGTAAGTCACTAGGCCCTGGCTCTCTACGGATTGTTGCGCCACTTAATTATGATTTTAATTTAATTGTGAGAAAGTGTTGCAAAAAAAACAGATTTGTAAATTTTTATTTCAACCAATTATTCATATTTTTTCTCCGAATCGATTAGCAAGAACGAAAAAATCTTCCGATCGGAAAAAAAGTAGAGATCAGATAAGGGTGATAAAAAATACTTTTACGAATTCCAAAGAAACCTTATAACGAAATCGGCTCGTAATGCAAAATATTGTGCATTAGGTTATAGTTTTTTTCAGGATTTATAAAAGCTGTAGGAATCCGTAATAGGGCTGATTATTGCAGGTTATGGTTCATACAACTTCTCTCGGAATTTATAGCTCAAATTGTTCCATTGAAATGCATGCCAATCTCGACAATGATGAAGTATTTTTGCCATTATTCATATTCCTAATTCTCGAATATGGGTACAATTATTTTTTTTCTTATTTCAGTATAACTTTTTTTAAATAATCACATCGGTAATTGTTAAAACAACATATGTATGTAAGTAACAGAATTTTCGAAATCGCTTTTGTTATGGTTTTGCACTGATTAGGGGTAGAGGTTTAGGTTGAGAACATAAAAACATAAATTGATACCTGAAACACGCAAAAATTCGATCGCGAAATCCGCATTTAGTGTTAAAACAACATATCTGTTCTACCATTTTGACAATTGAGTGCTAAAACACATTTAGTGCATGCATTTAATTTCTTTCAACACCCAACGCTGGAAAAACGTAGGCTAACGGTAATTGGTACCATGAATTCTAAAAAAGAACCTGCTTTTCAACTTGCTGATATGGAAGTCTGTCCGTAAAGACAAAAAGGTATCTTTCCACGTTTCAAAGTATATCCATTTTATACATAAAAGTAATAATTCTGGAAACTAGACATGCAGGGAATTCGTTGATAGATTGTCAACGTTCTGTTTTTTGTTAAGCCTACCTAAAAAAATGTGACCAGACCAGGAACTCCTACAATTTCCAAAAGAAAAGGCTTACACGAGCAAGAGACCGATAAACGACAAAAAGATACCTGATATAATAAGACTTTTTCCCTTGTGCTTGAAGAGAATCAAGCATTTTTTGAGGATATTAAAAACTGGCCCACATGTACTGGAATGGAAAGCTATGATGAAACTATTACTTTTGACTGATATAGTTTGATTTGCTATAGTAAGAATAGACTTTATATTTATTGTTATTTTGTATTTTAATGAATTTCTGGCTCTAAGCTGTGTTTTGTTTATTTTTTGTACTTAAATTTTATTTGTATTTATTTTATTAATTTTCAGTTTATTTTTCTATGACTTACGTGGCAAATTGAGTGTTACAACAACATAACTTAAAGTATTTAAGTTGTTTTGGCTCTCAACAAAACGTTTGGTGTTAAAACAACAAAAAGATTTTAAAACTTTTAACTGTTTACAACTTGAAGGACTGCCGCTAATTAGATTTTGAAGTTGAAATTTTCAATGCGGCCGCGTTGTCAAAAATAAAAGTAATTTCAGTAGCAAAAATCTGTGTTGTGCCACAAAGTAAAAAGGAAATATCACAACGTGTAGTATTAGAGTCCTTATTACGATTAGCGATTCTGACATTCAAAGTCAAAATGTTAATGTCAAGTAGAACATAGTGCGTAGACTCAAACCACTTAAACTCCTCTGAAGGTTGTTAAATTAAAAATCATATCTTTTTTAAAAAAGCAAATTATAGTTTTTATTTAAGCTTTATTTTTATTATTATTTATTTTTTATAATAAAGCATTTTTGTAGGTCCACTTTTGAATCACTAATGTTGCAAATACATGCATATAGGAACAGTAAATAGAAATTATCAAATGCTCAGAAATTTAAGCTTGGTTCATTTTTCATAAAATGTTTGCAACTCACGCAGTATTTAATTATATGTAAATCTTTTGTGAACTTATCTGACTTACAGTACTTGACAAAGTTACAAAATCAGGTAAGCGAACGAGTCCATTGACATTAAAACACTTATTGAAGAGCCTTTTAAGAATCACCCGGCAAACATCCCTATCTATCTTCCTTGTATTGAAATTTTTTTGTTGAGCAGACTATAGTTTTTATATCTTTTTAAAACTTTTAATTTATTTATTGAGGAAGGTTGTCAAAATCATCCAGCAACGTTTTCCAATAACAACTCAGCACATAAATGTCCAGAGTAGATATCACAGCACCTTGAGCGACTAGACTATGTAAGGTGATAGTGATGAATTTCAATTTCATGCAATGTATTGATAATTACACTAAGAAAGCATTAATTAAATAACCTTTTATCATTTTTCAATAATTTCCACTAACTTCCTTTGCGCCAATAAATATGACAAATGCTGTTAAAATAGGATTTAGTATATAAGTTCTAAAATCTATATGAATTTTCTATAAAACCTAAAAACTATTTGTCTTACAGCACCGCTATTCACAAGAAATATTGTGCGATTTATTCAGATATGAAAATACCCTAAAAGAAATGCCTTATCCATTTACCTTTAAGTAAAATTGACCATGTCCTCATATCCCACTTGTAACCAAGTTTAATCCATCCCTGTTTAAATCTTATCTTTACTTTTGACAGCTCCCACTTCTGTATTCACCACAAGGTACCTACCTACATTTCTGTTTCTGTGTTTCATTTCCAATGTTTTTATTATTATTATTTTTATTCTGCTTTATATCATTGGAAAAAAAACCACTTTAGCATAATCGAGAAAGGAAAACAACAAATGACGAACAAAACAACAGTTTGACACGTCTTGGTTTTGGTGTTCATTTATTTTCTGTCTTGTGTGTTGTGACTGCTGTGCTGTAGCTGTTAGAGTTGGAGATTGGTAGACGAACCAACAGAAAACATCGCAACAAATTTGGTCTAAAATTAATTTTCCAAAACAGTTTTATTATTTTTATATCTATTTATCACTTATTTGTTTCGAACTAAATTAAATACATTTTATTATAATTAATAATATTATGTTATCAGTTTTTGTGATGAGAAACAAATTATAAAAAAATAAAAAAAAAACATTCCACGCAGACAATTTAAAACAACAACTAGATTGCAATTATTATTGACAATGGACGAGACATTTATGTTAATTCTTCTTGTGATGGTCATGTTGGTTGGTTCATATTTGGCTGGAAGTATTCCGCTTGTAATGAAACTATCTGAGGTAATGTATTTTGGTGAAATTTGATTCATGTTTATTATAGACTTGATATAAACTAACCCTCACTCTATATTATTATTAAAGGAGAAATTGAAGATAGTGACTGTTTTGGGTGCAGGCCTTTTGGTTGGCACAGCACTTACCGTCATCATACCAGAAGGTATACGATCATTGTATTCATCCGATACTATAGTTCCTGTCCAACAGATTCTTCAAAGTAAACAAATTATTGCGAGCTCGGAAGATCCATCTGTTGTTGCACCTGATGCAGCACATCGCAGTCCTATAGAAGTAGATCATTCAAGTACAATTGGCTTGTCATTAGTTTTGGGTATGTTTTTTTTTGTTTGTGTTTGGAACTTGTTTAACTATATACATTTTTCTTTTTGGCTTTTATTTCCAGGTTTTGTTTTTATGATGTTAATCGATCAAATTTCACAAAGAAAGAGTGCCGCGAGTGATCATAACATAACAGCTACTTTGGGATTAGTAGTACACGCAGCCGGTAAGATAAAAGTATGTTTTTAGGAATAAAGTTCATGAAATTATTAGTGCTTACATTAAATTACGGGATATGCAATAAGAACTTCGCATTTTTTCATCCTTTCTCTTTGAATTGTAGTCCAAATGCATGTTCCAGCTCGGAAATATATTTTATTTTGTTCCGAAATAACTTTTAAATTAGCATTTCGCTAATTCATCGGTTTTTTTTAAAGGAGAAACGTTCTGAATAATCTATATTTATACTACGAAAAAGGCGTTTCGTCCTGGTATTCAAATTTGGTAACATGAATCGTTGACACTTGTGTTACAAATAAACTTTAAAACAATTGAAACAACTGCTCCCAGAGCATTAAATTTGTATGTGTTTGTGGACTTTTTTGGTTTTACTGATTTTTGCTAAAAGCATCTTAAATTTTCCGTGTGTATGTTAAATGATTACTATTTGTTTAATTATTTAAATGCAGGCCCTTATCATTATTTTGATGGCCTAAGGCTAAGTATTTATTTACAATCCCAGTCTGAATCGGCAAACAATTTTTGTATTAAAAACAAATTTTGTAATTCTAATTCTGTTTACTCGTATGTTTGGAATATATATAAAACCTTTAAATGAACAGTGATATTAAGAAAGTAAATCGACGTCTTGATCAGTTTAAAAGAAATTGTACTACCTTTCGAAAAAATAAAAAAAAGATCAGAAGTGACACTTTAAATAAATAAACTAAGTTGTAAGATTGTTGGATGAAGAAATGCGAATACAAGAAAAAAATATTATGTTGTGTCTATAACTGCGAATTAATTAATTAACGAATTAATAAATAATATGAATGAAATAAATTTTGTATTTCATGTGAGTGTAATGTCGTCGAAGTGTTTTTTTTTTTGCTATTCATCTAGTTTTGCTGCTTGATGACATTTACTTGCGAAATAAGAACAATTTTAAATTAAGAAAAACATATTTTTAATTTTTAAAAATTTTAAGTACTGTGAAATATAAATGTTCTTTTTTTCATTCAAGCTGATGGTGTTGCGCTAGGTGCTGCTGCTACCACCAGTCATCAGGATGTTGAAATAATTGTTTTCTTCGCCATTATGTTACACAAAGCTCCAGCTGCTTTTGGCCTAGTTAGTTTTTTGTTACACGAAAAAATTGAGCGTCAACAGATACGAAAGCATTTAGCTATATTTTCTCTGTCGGCACCATTACTAACGATTCTTACTTATTTTGGAATCGGTCAAGAACAAAAAGAAACTCTAAACTCCGTAAACGCCACTGGAATTGCGATGTTGTTTTCAGCCGGAACATTTTTATTTGTGGCTACGGTTCATGTGTTGCCCGAATTGACGCAAGGCAGTCACAGTCATGGTGGGGGAAATTACGATAGCAGTCCAGGTGTTGTATATACATCGTTGGAAGCAGCGAATTCTAGTAGTTGTGCTGTTAATCGACAAAAAGGTCTTAAGAATAGTGAATTAATTATAATGATTTTTGGTGCACTCTTACCGGTTGTTATAACCTTCGAACATCATCACTGATATTAAGTGATATCGGAGGAAAGGGAGAGAAAAACTTATGTCTCAAGACTACACTGTTAGTAGTTACAAAAATAAGAATTCATCATCGGATCCTGTTGATTAATTGTACAAATTAACTTAAATTATATACAAACAAAATAAATATTAATATATTTACTGATTTTTGTATTTTAATTAGTTATTATATGTGTACAGAGTGCCCCGTAGAGAATGATCCAAACTAAATTTGGGTGACGCTAGGTCATGATCTTTCAGTATTTGTTATTTTTTGTATCCCGAATCGTAACAGTTGTTTTAATAAAATTTTAAAAACACCTACTATAAGTCGTTTCTTTACTCATCCTCTCCGCAAATGATTTTGATTTTTTTTAAATGTTTAAAGCCTTTTAATCATCATAATCACATGTACTTTGATCTGTAAAGATGTATGAATGCAAAAATTTGCATGACTTAATGTTGGATGTTTACCTCAAAAGTTGCCTTTGTTATTAAACTTTCTAAAAAAGTATGAATTTTATCACCATTAGCTTAAATCGATAGTTATACCCATTTGTTAAAAACATTAAAAGCCTTAACTCATTTGTGAACAGGATGAATGAAAAAGCGACCAAAAGTCGAAAAAAATCATTGAAGCAGCCTGTACTCTGTCAGTTTCAACCATTCTTTACGGAACACCCTATATATGTTTATATGGATAAAGTGCATTTTGTTGCATTCAGCTTGAATTTGTTGTGATTGATTATGTTTATTAATTAGAATAAAATAGTATATTAAATTTTAAATTTTTATTTTATATTCAATCGTTTTATTATAACTCATAAGTGAGCTTTATTTCGTAGAACGCAAAACATTTTGTTTAATTGAGAAAATTTCCACAAAAACGGACAATGGGAAAAGTATTTTGTTACGCGATAAGAAATTACCAAATAAAATATGAGAATAGTAAAGGGTAATTATGTAACCCCATTTTTTAAACTTGTTAAACATATGAGAGCTCTATTTTAAACCAATGATTATTACCATAAGATAAATTCTTATTTCAAATACTTTTTTTTTTCAAGAAGAAGCATTCCATTTTTAGTTAAATTTATTTCGTAAATCCATTTCAAACATTTTAATGATGAAATTATTTTTTTACAGCTGACAGCCAAATGATAAACTATTGTCATCCCTGTATTCATTCCTTCATTTGTATACTTCCTATCCTAACATCCGTGTATTCACTTTTATGTATCTATCTGTCCTTCTCTTTGTCTATACTTTTCATTTACATCTTTATAACCATTCATTCTGAATGTAGAAGTCGTTATGATCGCACGGTCGCAATCTGATAATAAAATTAAGATTAAAATTAACTTCTTGTTGAGTCATTTATTTATTCGGAATCGGCTGTCAAAAGGACAATATCAGAAGTGGGATATATCCAATAACAAATAATTAATAAAAGTTTAAGGTAGTGAAAATAAATATGGACTTTAACAAGTGCACAGTGCGGGAGTTAAAGGGAATTCTTGCCCAGCTTAAGGATAAAACGACGGGAAGCAAAAACGAACTTATCAATCGTCTCAGTAACTACCAGTTCGAAGAAGTACAAAAGGCACAAGAATTGGTCGCGTCCGAAAGCCAATTGGGTCAGAATGAAGAGCGGGAAGACGAGACGGACGTAGGTAGGTTGAGGGACGATGTAAGTGCACTCCAACGTTCAATGGAGTTGCTGACCCAACAACTTACTACCGTCATCCAACTGTCGTCGAGTCTCCAAAAGGACAATTCGAGGCTAGTGAGCGAAGTGGAGGCAGCAAATAACAACGCGCAAACGTGCTCAGTGGTTTCGAATGCACAGAATGTAACGGTCGTCGGAAACAGCCAAACGACGCGAACGAGTGGTCTCGTCGCTTCTAGATCAACCGTTATGCCGCCGTCTCCAACAATGCAAACGAACACTAACACGAGAAATCAAAATCCAACCATGCAGCCGTCCTGCTCTACCAATGTTCTGTCTCTGCCATTGCTGGCAACACAACAGCATGCGACATGTATATCCAATGTGTGTGTGCCCGAAAGCATTTCTGTTTCTCCTTCGTCGGCTGGAGTAAATAGAGTCGCGAATGAGTTACTGTATCTTGAAAATAGAAAATCAACACAAACCGAGTTGCCGCCTGCACAAAACGTTAACATTCGCGATTTACTTTGTGTAATTCCAGAGTTTGAACCCGGTAATGGAAGTCTTTCTTCCACACAATTCGTCGACCGTGTGGAACAATTAAAAATCGCGTATCAGTGGAACGAAGCATCCGTTCTGTTCGCAGTGCAATGTAAAATGAAAGGGGCTGCAAAATTGTGGATTGACGCACAAAATGTTTTTAAATCATGGCCCGAATTTGTGAATGCCTTCATGTTAGATTTTCCTTGCGATATTAATACAGCCGATGTACATAGACAAATGATGCAAATGCGCGTAATGAGAGGTGAAACACTAATTGAATTTTATTATAGAGTGTTGTCAGTCGGTCGTCGCGGTTGTCTCGATGATAACGCGATTATAAGTTATGTAATTAACGGGCTGTACGATGATGGGTTGCGTAGAATGCTGTCGGCTTGCTCGTTCCCAAAGTGTTGCGATTTACTGAAAACTCTGAACCGGGTGTGCGCAAGTGAAGCTCCTTATGTGAATGCACCACGTTATGCTCAAGCTCCACAAATGCAATTCAGTGGTCAACCACGAGAGAATTCGGGACCTATTTGCTACAATTGTCGCGAACGCGGACACGTTAAAAGGCATTGTAACCAACCTCAAAGGAAACCGCGCTGTGAAAAATGTATGACAAATAGCCACGAAACGAAAAATTGTCCCTATCAAAGTAGAGCCCCAATTAATACAATCACGAATAGTGCGCGTCAAGAAACATTGAAAACAATTTTTATCAAGAACTTAAAATGTGTTGCATTAATTGACTCCGGAAGTAGCTTCTCGCTTGTACGTAGAAAATTGTCCGCGAATTTCAAAAATAATATCGTTCCGTGCAATGAAAAACTCGTTGGATTTGCAGGAGGCGAATTTGAGTGTCGCGAAAAATTGATGGTGCCGATAACAATTGACGGGTCTGAATTTAAGAGTGAACTCATGGTCATCGATGATGAGGTGATGTCGTACGATGTTATAATTGGAGTCGATGTTCTGGGTAAAGGCCGCGTCGTAATCGAAAACGGACATTGTGAAATAATTGCGCTTGACCATGAAAAAATCGATTTTGGTGATCAACTCTCCGCAGAGGAGAAGCATAAATTAATCGCTCTTTTGAATTCGTTTGCGGGTTGTTTCGGTGATAATTTAAAAGACCTTGGGAAGTGCACGTCGTTGAAAATGCAAATTAAGCTCATGTCAAACAAACCGATCGAAAAAAAACCATACGCTATTCCTTTCCCAAAACAACAAACTGTGAACAAAATTGTTCAGGAATTACTTGATTTAGACATAATTCGTCCAGCTACATCTTCGTATGCATCACCAATTGTTATTGTTCGGAAACAAAACGGTGAAGAGCGGCTATGTGTGGACTACCGTGAGTTGAACGCAATTACAGAAAAGCGACCTTGGGCAATGCCGACCGTCGAAGAAGTTCTTACATCTATGGCAGGTAAGCGATTTTACAATACTCTTGATATGATGTCAGGCTATTACCAAATAGAAATCGAAGAAGATTGCAAACAATACACAGGATTTGTTACGAGGGATGGGCATTTTGAATTCAATCGCATGCCTTTCGGACTCAAGAATGCCCCCTCAACGTTCCAAGAGATGATGCAAAGAATAAAAAATCAGTTGAAAAGTAAAGTCTCCATTTTTGTGGATGAGATTGGGTCTGCATCGGACACTTTCGAAGAGGGTCTTCATAATCTCGCGGAATTTTTATCTATAATTCGACATGAGGGTCTAACATTGCGTTTATCAAAATGCTCATTTATGAAAAACAATGTAAAATTTCTTGGTCATGAACTTAACGAAAACGGTATTACCCCAGGAAAGAACAAAACAAACGCTATTCGTGAATATCCAGTACCGACTAACCCAACGGAGATACGAAGATTTTTGGGTCTCACTGGATTTTTCAGGAAGTTCGTAGCCAACTACGCCCATATTGCAACACCTTTGACTCGCCTGACAAGAAAGGAAGCCGTGTTCAAGTGGTCAACCGACTGTGAGAATGCGTTTCGAAAGCTTGTACACATTTTGACAGAAGAACCAGTGCTTAAAATCTATGATGTAAATAAGGAGCATCATATTCACACTGATGCCAGCAGCGTGGGCCTCGCAGCGATTCTCCTTCAAAAGAACAAAAATGGGCAGCTAGAACCAGTTTCATACTTCAGTCGGGCATGTAGCGAATCCGAAAGTCAATATCACAGCTACGAACTCGAAGTGATGGCTGTAGTCGAGGCATGTGAACGATTCCGCATTTATGTCCTTGGAAAACATTTCACGATTGCTACCGATTGCTCTGCAATATCAAGTTTGAGATCAACGAAACCACTTATACCACGTATAGCCCGCTGGTTCCTAAAACTACTGGAATATGATTTTGACATTATCCACCGACCTGGAGAGGCGATGAGGCATGTTGATGCGATGAGCCGTGCTCCGGTAGAAACCGTTCATGAACCACAAGACATAGGTGCCTGCATAATGAATGTACGAATCTCTGAAAGCGATTGGGTGTGGACAATGCAAAAACAAGACGAAAAATTACTTCAAATAATGAACATTCTCTCTGGGAAAACAGAGTCAAGTCAACAGACGAAATATTGTAGCGAGTACGTAGTGAAATCCAATCGACTCTATAAGAAAGGTGATGGAAACAAACTTTTGCTAGTTATTCCTCGTGGTATGCGTTGGCGAGTCGTGAAACTGTGTCATGATGACATAGGACACCCTGGCGTCGATGGAACAGTCAAACGAATTTCACAACATTTCTGGTTTCCTAGAACTCGAAATTTTGTTAAGGGATTCATAGGGTCATGTATTGAATGCTGCTATAGTCGTGATCCGAAAAAGAAAGAATGCCAACTGCATGGAATGGATATTCCTAAAACTCCATTTCAGGTCTTACATATGGATCATCTGGGACCATTTATCAAAAGTCGTCGTGGAAACGAACATATACTTGTTATTGTCGATGCTCTTACAAGGTATTCTATTATATTTCCTGTTAAATCAACAAAAAGTAAGCCTGTCATCGATTCGCTGAACCATTTGACATTGAGTTTCGGTGTACCAGAAACAATTGTCACCGATCGAGGAACTGCATTCACCTCGGCTTTGTTTGAAGACTTCTGTAACCATAATTTAATACAACATATTAAAGTAGCAGTGAGGACTCCACGAGCAAACGGGCTTGCTGAGAGAGTGAACCAAAGCATATTGGCCTATTTAAGAACTTCATCCAACGATGTTAAAGATTGGGATACCAAGCTCCGTGAATTGCAGTGGACAATAAACACTAAAACTAATTCGACAACAAAATTTTCTCCGATTGAACTCATATACGATTTTCCACTCCGTGACATCAGTGGCAATAAATTGTTATCAGCACTCCATGAGGACGACATCAATCTCGCTGACAACCCACCAGCTAATGAGAAACGTGAAGAAGCAATCAAAAATATCGAAATAGCAAGAGAAAAGTGGAAGAAACGATTCAACGCTAAATACAAAACGCCACACAAATACGAGGAAGGAGATCTTGTGCTCATCGAAAGTCCGATCCAAAGTACAGGCGAGTCTCGGAAGCTAGAAAACAAATATAAGGGTCCATACTTGGTGACAAAGGTTCTGCGATTCGATCGTTATGTCGTGGAGAACATTGATGGAGTGAAAGTTAAGCGCAAGTTTACTACAGTAGTTAGCAGCGATAAACTCAAACCTTGGTGTGCTCTATATCCAGAGATCGACGAAGACTACGACACCGAAGAAGAAGACCAAAATCTGAACCATAACACAGAGTAACTCGGGACGAGTTGAAGTCAGAAAGGGCCGAGCTGTCATCCCTGTATTCATTCCTTCATTTGTATACTTCCTATCCTAACATCCGTGTATTCACTTTTATGTATCTATCTGTCCTTCTCTTTGTCTATACTTTTCATTTACATCTTTATAACCATTCATTCTGAATGTAGAAGTCGTTATGATCGCACGGTCGCAATCTGATAATAAAATTAAGATTAAAATTAACTTCTTGTTGAGTCATTTATTTATTCGGAATCGGCTGTCAAAAGGACACTATCAAACACCCATTAGTACACCATTTCAAATCCCTTCTGTTTCAATTTTTTCTGATGGCTTTTACTAATATCTATAACCGGCCTCTTACAGGGTGTTCCATTTTCATGAGTTTTTCTGGATTTGAGCTAATTACATATTAAATAATTGGATATATTTATGCTTTTTACAAATAAAACTTATTAAGAGGGTTTGTGTACCATATATAGAGCATGTAGCATGAAACAAAGAGGGTTGTCACAAAATACGACAAGCGAATCCAAATTCACTACATTAACACTGAACTTTATATTTGATACTTTTAGATTTATAAATTGTGTTTTTTAGAGGCATAGCAATTTGAAATAGAATTAAAAAAAGAAGAGTTTAATGCGGAATTTACTGTATTTGAAGGCTAATCTGATTTTAATATGATTTCTGACATATGATCACCATGGCTGGCTAGGTTTTAGTCTAATCAAATTTTCGATGACTTTAAATTTTGGCCTAATATAGGAAATAACGGCGAATGTTGTCTGAATAATAGCGACTTCACATATTTCCATTGAAAACAGTCAAGTGGCGTTAAATCGCACTATCTTGGAGGCCAATTCACGAGTCCTGTAAGAAACTATGCGCTTACCAAACATTTCATTCAATAAATTCGTTGCTGCTGTGTGACATGTTGCATCGTAATCATGGCGCTATGGAAGTTACCATTGACTATGACGTTCTGGTCAGCATCGTTTTTAGAACTTTCAATGTTTATGAATGTAACTATGTATGTCTCAATATACACATAAGAGAGTTTTGTTTATGGATGTAGAGACTTGATCGGAAAAGGACACGTCAATTTCTTGCGATTATAGCCATCAAACGTCGAGTCTTCTTAGAGTATTTAATTGTTTTGGGGTTTGTATCGGGATTAAAAATTGGCCTTATTTCACATGGCCTATTTTCATGGCACTTTATGGCTGCTCTGAAATCTATGCTAATATGTATTATTATTTTTAACGAACCACAGTTAAATAGTTGATATTTTCGGAATTCTTGGAATCTATGGTTTACTACGTACTATTTATGATTTCAATATTCTTTAAATTTGGTTAATCAATCAAAAAGGCTAAGAAAATGACTTTTTAATTATAATGCTGGTGTTTACTGAAAGTAATTTTGAAGAACGAAAGGTTCTTAATGAATGGCAGTATGGCTTTTGTAGCAAAATAGGTTCACTGGTAATCTCATGGTTTTATCTCACCGAACAGTGGGGAAAATATTTACATCGATTTGGAGAAGTAAGTTTGTTGCACTTGAAGTTTCAAAGGCACTTTATAGAGTTTGGCATCAAATCATTTGGTATTGATGTATCTCTTCTTTGTTGGGGTATAAATGGGGAATAAAAAACCGTGTATTCTTTAATGTTTCTAAAATTCAATGCTTTTTGGCTGTCTCAAAATCGTAGTCCTCCCCCAAAGCCACTATCCATGGGTGGTACTTGCATCGATTAGACTGACAGCTTTCAATTCAAGGTATGTTACTTACTCACAAACCACTTGTTGTGGAGTGATCACATATTCGATATTGCCAAAAATGCTGCTGCTAAGTGTGCTCAGACGATGCAAGAAATTGTTTACCTCTTCTGATCTGGCTATAATTTGCAAAGCTTGTCTTGAGTCTTTTGGATAGAATTGAAAAGAGAGCTCTAAAATAATAGTAGATCGTTCTCTTATCGAGACATTTGCTTCTCCTGAACTTGAAAACCGCCGCAAGGTCTCATGCCTATCGTTGTTTTATCAACAATGCTCTGTAAAATAGCCAGTTTTATTCCTCCTTTCAAACAATTCAACCGTAATACCCGTTTTCTCTAGAAAAGCCTATTAGTTTACCCTTAAGCCCACTTTCAGACGTACTGTCAAGTATAGGGATTCTTTCTTTAGCCGCGCTACACTGGAATGTTTTACCAGGTTCAATATTTCCCACTCATTACAATAGGCAGACAAGTGTGTATATCCTTTCTAATCCTTTCCTTTCCTAATTGCTCGTATTGTGTTGAATCATACAATTTAAAAAAAAATCACTCCAATGAATTATAACCTTGAAAGTTTTGTTTAAAATGTAACCCACAATGAAAAAAGTACACATGTTGACAAAGTTTTCTTACTGCCATTAAAATTGAGCTTTTCAATGGATTTTTGGTAGCCTTAATTCAAATCCGAATTTTAAATTCATGTCAGGTTTTTAAGGTATTATTTTTAAAATTTCTTGAATAATCAGTTTTTCATATAATATTAGACAAAACTTCAAAAGTTGTTAGATTTCAACTGTCTTACATTCAAATAAAGACTCATAACTAATAAGAATTTCCAGAAACTAAATAAGATACTAGAATGATTTAATAGTATCTTAAAGATAAAGATTTGAACTTTTCAAAATCATCATACAATTTATTGTTAAGAGAAATTTTTATTTTAGTCTTATAAACCCCGTTTCTGGTTGTTTTTAGCATTTTTAAAGGTTCACATTTCTTCAAAATCTGATGTGATAGAAAAATCTGAAGGCGAGATTCTCTAATCTAGGACATCTTAATCCTTTAAACATTTTTGTTCGTGATTTTCTTTTTTAATATAAAGTTTGAACGTTGACAATATATTTGAATCACTACATGATTTAAATGAACCATGCGCATTGTTGCAAACATCGATTCTTTTAGGTAATGTTTAATCTTTTTTTGACACATATTTGGTGGTCTCTCAGCCATAACTTGACGAGAGTTGGTTTTTAAGCTCCCAAGGGTTAGGTTTAGCTGCATCAACACGGTTTATCTCCACAAAAAAAATCCAGTAGAGCCAAATCACATGATCTTGGTAACCAGTTGATATCGCCACGACGAGAAATTACGCGGTCAGGAAATGTGGATGTATTGGTCTGCCGCTCTTCAATTAATTGAGGATTCTCGGAACCCTAAATACGACAATTTTGTTTTGTTCCAAAAATCGTCGACGAACACCCCGACGCGACGCGACGCAAGTATTCTGGTTGTATGGGAGAGCGGAAAAAAGTCTGTTTAATCTGAACGGTTCAACGGATTTAAATGAAATTTGTCAAAAATGATTAGTCTTATACATATTTGGTCAAAATTTGGTTGCAAAAAAATAAGTTATAAGTAAAGACAGTAAAATCTGAACTATTAAACGAATTTTAATAAAATTTGACACACATGTTAAAATTAGTCTTTTTTTAAAGTCTTGGTCAAAATTTAGATTTAAGTAAGAGATTTTATTCTAATAAGCCAGGTAATAAAAAATTACGCGATACACAACAAAAACAATGCAATATAACTTTAAAAATAACACCTATTTTATTTATACCTACTTTTAGCGAAAAAAAAAATAAAGGACGATCCCCAATCCTTTTCTTTATTTTGTTTTAAGCTCTATCATACAATTTAAAATGTCATAAAACGATATTGTTTTTCGTGTAGGTACTGTTTTCAAAAAAATTGAGTTAAAAGTTGACAAATTTTTCAGGTAGAAATAAATGGTTTCGCAAAAACCGGAATTCTCAGACCTGGGTCAATGTATTAATATTGTTTAACCAGTTAATTCTGACAATTAATACGGAAGAAATCAAATTTTTCAGTAAACACCACCGTTAAAATGCAGTTTTTTTTTTTAAATCCGATTCAGTGAAATATTTTTGATCATAACTTCCACATCTGCACGTATCTGCAGCTATTTTTTTTCCAATTAAATTATTTAAGAATCTAGAGAGTTTATTTAAAGGAACTTCGTAAAACAACATCCCAAAATTTGTTGAAAATACGGTTCGCGATTTGAGTAAAATTATTTTTCAATTTTGGGGGCTTGTAAATCAGAACATACAATATATATGTATGTTAAAAACACTTTAAAATTATACGCTCGGGTTATCTAAGAGTACTTAAGCATACAGTTTAAAAGGATGAATACGACTTTTTAAAAAGATTTTTTTCCGGTCTCGCACCACTGTGCGACGTATCTACGACGTTGTAAAAGGAACAGTGTTGGCAAACCTGGCAACGCTGACACCTCCCAACTTAAGATATAAATTTGGTACCACTTTCATAAAAAACGTCAAAAAGAACTCGAGGTACAGAGAAGAGGTTAGGAATTATTTTTCGAACCAACCCAACCTTAAAAAACGAAAATTTTAGTTTTTTTTTTTCTAATTTAAATAGCAATTAATAAATCTTTTACTTAAATAAAAAGCTATACATAAAATTCTAAAGTTTTAGTATTATTTGAAGGAAATTACTCCTATAACATCCTAAAATTTTCTTTTGCGAGTGAAATTCTTCACGAGAGTCCACTCATAGCTGGCGCATAAGCCTAATCATCGCTGCCACACAAGCCCTATTATCGCTGCCACAAAAGCCCAATCATCGCTGTCGCAACCTGAAAAGAACATAAGGTAAGTCTTAACCATGTCTGAACATTCTCATTCTTCGTTGTCCCAATCGAAAAGAATAGCTCACTCCCTCCCACATAATCAAGAATATACCGAACAATTCAACTGCGTCAAATGCGATCGAGAAGATAGCTTCGATGAAATGGTACAATGTGATAAATGTGACCATTGGTATCATTTTGTATGTGCTGACGTACATGGCGATGACGTCGAGGACAAAGAGTGGATCTGTCCAAAATGTTTAAAAACTTCAGCTACACATCTTCCAAAATCAGTTACTTCACGTCACGGCCAACCTGCAATGCCAAAAGGTCAAAAGCAACATGTGCAAGCATCATCAACGGCCAAAGCAAATCCGCCAGAGGTGTTAGACTGCCAAGATACAAGATCCAAACCACTGTCCAAAGCCGCTCATTCTGAATGCTCAAGAAAATCACGATCGTCAGTGAAGTCTGTACAGCTACAGCTTAAGAAATTAGAAGAAGAACGCTTGCTTCAAGAAAAAAGAGATCGAGAGTATTTGCAGAAAAAATATGAAATTCTCGAACAGCTTCCATCGGACAATGATGAGGACATTGATGATGATCTTGACATTTGTGAGATAGAGGACAGAACGTCCAAATGGGTGGAAACAGTGAAACGAACCACAGGTGATTCACCTGCAAGAAAGCCCTCTAAGCTTTTAAATCCTCAGCCACAAATTACATCCCACACTCTACAACAGATAGACGAAAATCCAACTAATCCGAACAATGCACAAGACGAGAATGCTCAACCGCTCATAATGCGCTCCAATGAAGTTGGAACTATACCTGGCCATACTTTCAATGCGCCAAAAATAAATTCCCTTCATCTAGCAGCAAGGCATGCAATGCCTAAAGAGCTACCTAGCTTCAGCGGCAATCCAGAAGACTGGCCGCTTTTCATTAGTTGTCTGGAAAATTCAACACGTTCGTGCGGATACACAAATGATGAAAATCTTATGCGACTCCAGCGCTGCTTGAAAGGTAAAGCCTTAGAAGCAGTGCGCTATAGACTCTTATACCCTGAAAACGTTCCATCAATTATATCTACTCTGCAGATGCTGTACGGTAGACCTGATGTCATCATACATTCACTTTTAAATAAGATCCGTAATGAGCCTGCTCCAAGAGCTGATAGGCTAGATACACTTGTGACGTTTTCCTTTGCAGTACAAAATATCCATGCCATCATGGAATCTAAACATTTAGAGTCTCATATTGCAAACCCATCTTTACTCCAAGAATTGACTGAAAAGCTTCCCGCGTCTATACGACTTAACTGGGGTATACACAAGCAAACTTTAGATGCTGTTAACTTATCTACATTCTGCACATGGTTAAGTTCAATAGCTAGAGCAGCAGTTGAGGTGTCACCGTCTACTCCATTTAGAAATACGGAATCTAAATTTGAAAGACGCTCTCCAAGTACAAAAACCTATTTAAACACGCATCAAGAAATAGAGACACGAAATAAACCATCCCGAAAATGCAAAATTTGCAATGGCAATTGTGACCATGTTGAAAATTGTCATAAATTTATATCCATGACACTAAAAAATAAATGGTCAGCTGTAAATGAATTTCATCTTTGCCGAACATGCCTACGTCCTCATGGTAAGAGTCGTTGTACTTCTACAAAAAAATGCGGTCAAAACGGTTGTGTATTTAAGCATCACAGTCTATTGCATAAGTTTGATACAGATGAAAGTACACCATCGACTTCAATCAACAGCAACAAAAACAACCAAGATCAAAACAGTACAAATGGAACCCAATTTAATTGTCACGTTCACAAATCCGAAAATCGTTTAACAATATTTAGAATTATCCCTATAACCCTATATAGTAGCAGTGCACGATTTGAAACCTTTGCTTTCCTAGATGACGGTTCGTCCATAACCCTTATGGATGAAGAACTTGCCTCAATTCTAGGCCTCGATGGTGAAGCTGAACCTTTATGCCTAAAATGGACATCTGACACTCATCGTATGGAAGAAGGGTCACAAAAAGTTAGTGTGAAAATCTCCGGCACTGGAATAAAAAACAAATACGAGCTATCAAATGTACGTACTGTAAAATCATTGGACTTACCCTCACAATCAATTGACGCGGATACAATGAAGGATAATTATCGACACTTAAAAGGTATTCCCATATCCTCTTACTTGAATGCAAAACCAAGAATTTTAATAGGGTTAGATCACTGGAACCTGGCTGTTTCGTTGCGTACTCGTGAGGGGAAAAATAATGAACCAGTAGTCACTAAGACAAGACTAGGATGGGTAGTACATGGCGTCTGCGAAGAACAAAAGGGGTCACAACAAAAACATTATAATTTTCACGTTTGTGAATGCCAACCACACCTAGATGACGAGCTTCATCAACTCGTTAAAAAACAATTTAATATAGAGAACGTTGACGCGAAATCCGTAAAAAAACTATTTTCAACAGATGACACGAAGGCAAAACAAATTTTGGAAACGCAATGTTATCGCGATGGAAACCGGTTTATTGTCCCACTTTTATGGAGAAACGATAATGATATACTGCCTGATAGCCGTCGTATGGCTGAGCGGCGTTTAAAATGCTTAGAGTCCAGAATGTCTAAAGAACCTGCACTAGCCACAAAGCTCCAGCAAGAAGTTGCTAAATATTTAAAAAAAGGCTATGCAAGAAAGCTCTCTAAAGAGGAATCTGATGAGCGAACACCACGAACGTGGTATCTGCCAGTTTTTCCAGTGCTTAATCCGAGTAAGCCTAATAAAGTCCGTATGGTGTGGGATGCTGCAGCGAAGGTTGATGGCGTTTCACTGAACTCAGTTTTACTGAGTGGGCCTGATACTCTTCCGTCATTAGCTGCTGTTCTTTATCGATTTAGAGAGCGAAAAATAGGCATATGTGCTGACATTAGAGAAATGTTCCACCAGATTTTAATAAACAGAAATGATCAAAACGCTCAAAGGTTTTTGTGGAGAAACCCAACAACGAAGCAAATTGAGGAATACATTATGAGAGTAATGATATTTGGAGCAACATGTTCTCCATATTGTGCTCAATTTGTAAAAAACAAAAATGCAACTGAGTACTTGGACGATTACCCAAGAGCTGCAAAAGCTATAATTGAGAACCACTACGTCGACGATTATCTCGACAGTGTCGACTCCGAAGACGAAGCGGTTGAGTTAGCGCGAGCTGTAAAATATATTCACTCAAAGGCTGGATTTGACATTCACAATTTTATTTCAAATTCACCAAATGTCTTGCGTGCTCTCAATGCCGAAATAAATGACCACACAACAAAAAATATTACTGATGGGAACATTTCAAATAGTCATGAAAAAATACTGGGAATGTGGTGGTCGAACAACAGTGATACCTTTTCCTTTTTATTCAAATGTCCAAAGCTGAAACCGGGCATTCTGTCAGGCCAAATATGTCCAACAAAAAGAGAAGTTTTGAGGTCATTAATGAGCATCTTCGACCCACTTGGATTGATTACAAATTTTTTAGTAAGGCTAAAAATATTATTACGAGAAATCTGGCGATCATCGGTACAGTGGGATGAAAAAATACGTGAGCAACACTTTGTAGAATGGTGTGATTGGGTGGACCACCTCCCTATGGTACAAAGGCTAGTGATTAATCGTCCGTACATAAATATGATTGAATATAAGACAAAACCTAACGTTCAATTACACGTGTTTGTGGATGCAAGTGAGAACGCATTCGCAGCAGTTGCATACCTTCGTTTCTCATCCGGCTATCTAATTGAATGTGCTCTCGTTGGTGCAAAGGCAAAAGTTGCACCGCTTAAAGATACGTCTATACCTAGATTAGAACTAGAAGCTGCAGTATTGGGTGTCCGTCTTTCTAAGTCTATTCGCGAGGGTCATTCAATATCCATAGATAAGATTATTTTCTGGTCTGATTCAAAAACAGTCCTTTATTGGATTAGGTCAGAAGATCGCCGCTATAAGCACTTTGTAGCATTTAGAATCGGGGAAATTATCGAAGCATCTGACCCTAATGATTGGAGGTGGATTCCAACAAAAGAAAATGTGGCAGACGAGGCCACAAAATGGAAACGTCACATGAAATTTGAGTCTGAATGCAGATGGTATAAGGGGCCTTCATTCCTTTACCAACAGGAAGATCAATGGCCAAGAGATGAATCCCTTCAATTTATCACTGTAGAGGAAGCTAGGGTGAATTTCGTTCAAAACGTTTCAAAAACTAATGCAAGCATTATTGAGTACACTCGTTTTTCTAAATGGAATAGACTTTTACGTTCACTTGCCTATGTTTTTAAATTCATCGACATTAAGTGTCGTAAAAGAGCGGCAGACGAACTGATTCCTTTATCCACAGATGATTTGAAGCGCGCACAAAACTACTTGTATCGACAATGTCAATTAGAGGCATATCCAGCAGTAGTCGCCTTCTTGAAAAATAAACAAAATTATTCGACTCTAGAAGAGACAAATCCACTCTATCAGCTTTCTCCTTATATGGACTCCAATGATGTCATCCGGATAAATGGGCGTATTGACGCTGCAAATGATATTCCATATGACACAAAACGACCTATTATCCTGCCTAAACATCATTATGTCACTCATTTAATCATTGATGCAGTTCATCAACGTTTATATCACCAACATAGCGAAACCGTCATTAACGAACTGAAGCAACTTTACTACATTACATCACTTAGAACTACGGTAAGGAAAGTGATAAATAAATGCCAGGACTGCAGAAACAAAAAATCAAAACCTATTCCCCCACTTATGGGTGAACTTCCACCCAGCAGATTGAAATCGTTTAATCGTCCGTTTTCCTACATCGGGATAGATTACTTCGGACCAATGAATGTGAAAGTTGGAAGGCACTTAGAAAAGAGATGGGGTGTTATTATTACTTGTATGACCATCCGCGCAATTCATATTGAAGTCGCGCATAGTCTATCTACCGATTCATGTATCTTAGCGATTAAGAGGTTCATGGCTCGTAGAGGCACACCATTGGAGATAACTAGTGATAATGGGACAAACTTTCGGGGTGCAAGCAGAGAACTTAAGGATGCAGTCGAACAGATCGATCACTCAAGAATAGCTAATGAATTCGTTAGTGCAGATTTAAGATGGAGGTTCATACCGCCAGCATCGCCACATATGGGGGGGAGTTGGGAGCGAATGGTTCGTTCAGTGAAGCAAGTTTTAGCAAATATGCAACCATCTCGAAATCCTTCAGATGAAATTCTTTTGAGTATGATGGCTGAAGTCGAAAATATTATTAATTCCAGGCCATTAACTTATGTTCCGTTAGACTGCGACAGCGATGAGGCCTTAACGCCGAATCATTTTTTATTGGGTTCATCGAGTGGCAAAATTCATTTTGGCGAATTCAACGACGATAGTATTGTTCTCAAAAAAGGGTGGATGACATGTGAACAATTTGCCAACTCATTTTGGAGGCGTTGGGTGCAAGAGTACCTACCAACCTTGACTAAGCGAACAAAATGGTTCAACCCCACCAGACCAATCAGTATCGGTGATGTTGTTATCGTAGTAGACAAACAGTTTCCGAGAAATCAATGGCCAAAAGGAGTAGTCACCAAGGTGTTCCCAGGGAAGGACGGCCAAGTACGAAGTGCCCTCGTACAAACATCATCAGGATGCTACACGAGACCCGCTACCAAGCTTGCAATCTTAGATGTCAATGGGCCAGGTTTGGATCTAGATGGTAACCAGGAACAGGGCTCCAGCTTACCAGGGGGGAGTGTTGGCAAACCTGGCAACGCTGACACCTCCCAACTTAAGATATAAATTTGGTACCACTTTCATAAAAAACGTCAAAAAGAACTCGAGGTACAGAGAAGAGGTTAGGAATTATTTTTCGAACCAACCCAACCTTAAAAAACGAAAATTTTAGTTTTTTTTTTTCTAATTTAAATAGCAATTAATAAATCTTTTACTTAAATAAAAAGCTATACATAAAATTCTAAAGTTTTAGTATTATTTGAAGGAAATTACTCCTATAACAGAACAGTGTAGATCAAAATGTAAATTACACCATAATGTGCCGTAAGACTGTGTTAATTCCTGACAACGACAATGAATCGACACATTCGGGTGTTCGGCAAAGCCTTTACTTACAGCAGTGGTACGAGTGAAACGATGACGCACAGGCCTTTCAATATCTGCAACCAATCCAGTCTCTTCAAATTTCTTCACAATTTTGCCAATTGTTTCCGTAGTTAGACGAATATCTAAACCATAATATTGTCTCAAAGCAAGATAGGTAGCTGTGGCAGAATCACAATTTTTAACTTCCCAAAGGAAGTTATTGTAATGGGTCCGATTTGTCAAATTTAAAATTTTGACATTTCTCAACGTTTTAAGGTCCATAGAGTCGAAATAAAAGATTTTTAGAAAGATGTCTGTGCGTGCGTGTGTACGTACGTTCGTACGTCCGTACGTTCTACTTAAATTAAATTTTATTTAATAAAGTGTAACGTGATACAAAACAAGCATATTTTTTGAAAAAAATATCCAATTAACGTTTTTTTATAAATCAAAAAAAACTGGAAAAAAAATGTAGTCACTTCGAAAATTTTACGAATACAAAATGATTTTATCTCCAAAACAAGTTTGTGCAACAAAAAATAAAGTTTTTAACATGTGATAACATTTTGAGAAATATCGAATTGACAGTTTTTTTTTCTTATAAAAAATAAAAACCTAAGAAAAACATTACTCAAAGTTAGTAAAAATTGAATTTTGACTCAAATATCTTTTCAAAAATTTTAGATTATGGCCTTCAACTTATTTTAACTTATACGAAATATTGTCAACATTCTGAAAATTTTTGAAAAAAATCGAATTGACAATTTTTTTACAAAAAACTACATTAAACAAAAAAAATAATAAAAGTTGGTAAAAATTGATTTTCGACTTAAATATCTTTTCAAAACTCTGAGATATTGGCTTTAAACTACTTTTTTCTTTAAAAAAAATATTGTTGTCAATATTAAGTAAATTTTGAGAAAAATCGAATTGACTTACAAAAAATAAAAACTTAAATGAAAATTTAACAAAAGTTCTTAAAAATTGATACTATGACTTCCAACTAATTTTCACTTATAAGAAATATTGTTTTCAACATTCTGAAAAATTTTGAGAAAAATCGAATTAACAGTTTTCTTACAAAAAATAAAAATCTAAACAAAAAATGAATACAAGTTGGTAACAATTGATTTTCCACTCAAATAACTTTTCAAAAGTTTAAGACTTTTAAAAAATAAAGTTTTTAACATTCAGTAAAATTTTGAGGAAAATCTATTTTTTACAAAAAATACAAACCTAGCAAAAAACAATACTAAAACAAAAAAAAAATCTTTTAAAAAATAAAGTTTTTAACATTCAGTAAAATTTTGAGGAAAATCTATTTTTACAAAAAATACAAACCTAACAAAAAACAATACTAAAACTTGGTAAACATTTACTTACGACTCAAAATGCTTTTAAAAATTAAAAATATTGTCTTCAAACTCTTTTTATTTTACAGAAAATATTGTTTTCGATATACAGTAGTTTTTTTTATAAAAAAAAAAACAGTCCGTTTTTTTCATAAAAAATAAAATCTACAAAAAAAATGTATACTCAAATTTGTTAAAAATTGATGTTCGGTTCTTGATACCTCTAAAATGAATTTCATTCATCCAATTTGTAAAAATTTAAGAAATGCTATTAATATTGATAAAAAAATGTTTCGACTAAAAATCTATTCAACAAAACTACATTTTCAAACTTAACTGAATAATTCAACTTACAACTTTTTAAACCCAACACAAAAACCTACAAACTTTTAAGCAAGACAAATAGACAGACGGGATGGAAAGTTATCAGTGTGGGTCGCATCCCAGCCTTTTTTAGTAATAGTTTTTAACAATTTGTATGTGTTAAGAGATCCATTTTCGTAAATGTCAGACTTTCAACTTTAAAAAAAATTGGTTTTACAACTAAGTTTGACAGACTTTGAATTTCAGCAGTTTACTTTTAAAACCGCAAAATGGATAACCCGTTATAAGAGTTTGTGCATAAAAAAATTATTGAAACAGTTTTTTTTAGGCAATTTAAGAAAACAAATTAGCGAAAATTTAAAAAAAATAAATCTATCGGTCCGTTTTTAAGAAAATTTGAATTTTCGATTTTTGTTCAGTTGGTTTCGATCTCTAAAAAAAACGTAAAAAGCCTAACAGGGACCCACTTTTACGACTTCTCTGCCATTGTAAAGTCAGGTTTGAATAAAATCTCGAGTTCGAACCTTTTTACGAATGCAAAACTTGCCATATACAATATAATGTCAGGTACGTTATAATAACAACACTGCTCGGTCTTGGTGCATTAATATTAACCACCTTGCTTATCTTTATCCCCTTATTTATCTTATGCCTTCTCTCTCAAACACCATCTTTAGCAAACTGCGCGTGTGCATGCTGAATATATCTGCTGAATGTATCTGATTCTGCTTCCGCTCTCAACAACACCAATAAAAAAATCATATAAAATTCAGATACATTTCATTCTGCTTTTCTTTTTCTCTACTCAAAAGTGGATGAAAGAAATTTTCTTTTTTCTCATCTTCATTTCTGTATTACGTTTACGAATACGATACCAATACATATTATAGCTTATAGCTCTCTAGGTCTAGAGCTATCGGCCTTTCGGGTGGAATTGTATTGTCTTCGTCTCGCATTCTCAACAGTTTGCGCAATGAATTCGGATAAGTTGCGGTATAAACGACTACGATGTTAAGCATTTTTTCCTATTAAAAAGCAAAATATTCAATAAATAAGAAAAATTAAGTTTTGATAAATGTCGAGAAAAGATTTTAATACAAATTAAATTTAGTTTTTTGAAAAAGGAGGTTTACGAAAACCTGATATCGTCTGTTTGTGTGTTGTTGCTAGTGTTGTGAGGAACAAATTTTCCACTCCTGTCGCATGATTGAACATTTTTTTAAAAAGAAGTGTAGTGAATGGAATGTGATACCTTCATCGAATATTTTCAGATACTTCTTATGAAATTTGTATTTATTGTTTTTTTTTTTTTTGTTGTATTGATATTGAAGGAAATATTTTCAAGTTAGTAATGTCCTCAAGTCTTTAGCTTTTGAAAAAAGGGAGTTAGTTTTGTTTTCTATCTAGTGGTGTTATATAGATACTCTAGTGTAGTACACTTATTGTTTTCCTCTGCTCGTGGAATGTTTATTATTTTTTCTTTGTATCTACTATGATGGTTTTCAATCATGATCTTTGAATTCATAGCTAAGAAAAAAGATGAAAATATAAATTTATAATCGATGTAAGGTAGAAATATTAATGTTTGCCTTTGCAAAAAGCAGACAGGCACAATTCAGTACCTACCTACTTACCAACCTACCTACCTACATAAAAACATATACTTCAAGTGTACAGAATTTATATAAACGTGTTTCGTCAATTTTTCTTTTCTTGAACGGTCTCTTTATTTCCATTTACTATTTGACACCTTAAGGCAAAAAAGAGGAAAAAATATATATCACAAAGAAAAGGTAAAAACAAATAAATACCTCATCCGACGTCGTTCCCGAAACCATCCACTCACCGAGTCCATGTAAATGTAATAGTAACAAACGGGCTTTCGTCATAAATACCCCTACACTATCTACTATTTTAGAATTTTTATTTTTTGAAAAATAAAGGATTCTTTTTATTTGTTGTTGGTATCAGAAAAGTCTCTTAAAGATACCTTAGTTTTGTTTGTTTTTATTTATTGTTGTTAAAAAAATTACTTTTGGTACCTAAGAAGTGTTAAAAAAAAATTAAAATATTTATAGGATTGTAGGTATGTACCCATGACAATACTGCGACTCCTTGAAATTAGTTCTTACTACACTATACCCACAGAGGTAGAGAAATTATTGCCTTATATGTAATTTATATTTTCCTTGGTAGGTATATATTTGTGTATGTGAACATAAGAGTAACATACAAAAAAAGGAAGAAAATGTGTCTTTATCCGCCTTTCAGACACCACAAATCAAATTGTCCTTTAAGGAGTACTTGTCCTGGTTGGCGGTTGATAGATATGTTTGCCAATCGGTTATTTCCAAAAAGCTAAAAAAGATACATACCTACCCAGCTTCTTACTTTTTGATATTTTGAATTTACAAATTTAAGGAAATTATTGTAAAACCATATTATGTATGCCGCCTTGGGGTACACAACAATACGTTTAAAAAGTTCATCTAAAAACCAAAACACAAATTAATTTTTTTATTTGTTTACATCTTTCAGTTGTTACTAATAATTTTATACAACATAAATTTATATAAATAACAAAACAAAAAAGTGAATAAACGATCAAAAATAAAAGAAACTCAAGCAATATAAAACCGAAAACAACTCAATATTAAAATAAATAAGCAAATAAAACCATCTTTGTAAAAAAACAAAACCTAAAAAACAGAAACAAAAAACAGCAAAAATGTGGAAGTTTTTACAGATATATCAGTTCTTTACAATTTTGAATTTGTTCTTAAACTATGGATTAACGTCTGGAAAATTTACTAACGAGAATGACGACGATTATTTATCACAGAAAGGTAAGTTTTAACTTTTGTTTGTTGGTCTCTTGCATGTTGTCTTAATTACCTTAATTCGGAGTTAACTTTTGTATTCTATCGGTCTGATATGGGCAAAAAAATAGGGTATCTATATATCTATAACAAGGATCAACACGCTAGCAATTTGTTTTGTTTTTAATTCTCTACTCTTAAAATAAGGGGTTTTTGGTAAATGGCAATATTATTTATGTTATTAATGGTTTTGTATTTTTAATAAACTCAAGTCTTTTCCTTAAAAAAATGTAAATTTCTGGAATTTTTCAAGTTCCTGAACACATTAGAATTTGTATCCAAAAATTCATAAAGTAGGTAAGACTTGCATCGAAAATGAGGCAACAAAAAAATGTTGATTAGTTTTTGAGTTGTGAGATTGTAAATGGACGAAAAAGTTTTGTTGTTATGTTTTAAGTTTTTCTCAAAAGGATCAAAATGTTAGTTTTTTCAGACGTTAGCTTTGAAATACTCTCGAAATTTACAAGGACTAAAAAAGTGTCACAGTTAAAGATTTATTGCAACTTTAAAACTGAAAGACCTTAAAATAAGTAGCTTGAAATATACGTACGTGCCAAGAAAACGTTGTTCTACTTTTATTAAACCTTACTACTTACATACTTTCAATAAAATTGACGCATTATTTTGCTGTTGTTTTTGAGTTTATATATTCCCTTCATATTATTTTCAAATATATTGCGATTTTGGAAAACATCCAAGTTTATGGTATGCGTAAAATCTGAGTCATTGCTACATGGCTGAATGTAACATTAAGCCTTGGTCCAATTAAAATATTAGTTGAACTATAAATTTGAATGAAATATATGCACTTTGTGAATTTGAATATGTCTTGTGTAAAGTAAGAACATTCCTAAGGAGGTTCGGGGAATGATATTGAAATTTGGCTTGAATTTGAATCTTAATTCTAAAAAAGAGCAATATGTAAAGTGTAAGTGTCCACTAACTAACTCAATGTTCCTGAAGAAATGTGTATTATTTTTTTTAATATATATTGTATTGGTATGTATAATATATATATTTCACATCACCGCCCCACACCTTGATGAGTATGAGGAAAATGTATGATAATATATTTTATACAGGAGGCAAATATTTTTGTTGTTGATTCATCGACCATGAAACATCTATCCATTTGCCAAAACTTAACCAGAGCAACCCTTAACCTCAAATTGGTTTCAACAGAAGAAGACTCAAGTAATGTGGTGCTAAACCCGCCACCAGTTCTCTCTCCTCCTTTTCATCAAGGGTAAAACCAATTAAGTTTCCTTGTTTGCATTGGAATTGTTTTTTTTTTTGTTTTCATCCAAAGTTGGGATGTTCCAATTCTCCAAATTAAGCTTTGAGATTTCGTCTTCACGTAAACTTATAATGTTTAGACAGCTATTTTATAAAATAATTTAATTTACAGTCCTTTGGTTGTGAACTATTAAAAATGTATAACTGAAATTGGGTGTTTTTGTTTGATAAACTATAGAATACATCACTGTTTAAAAAGGAAGCGTTTCCGGCTGATTCGAAACAAATTTGTTTATTTTTAATGACCTTTTTTATAATCGGGAATAGCATAAATCCCAACAATGGGCATGTTGAGGCAAGGGACTTCACTTGCATTCAACTTCATTCTTTGAACGTAAATTTTGACCAAGGCAACTAGTTAGTTTGTCAAGTGTCATGGCTTTCAGTTGAATGAAGAAACATGATCAATTTTAGTTTTGACATAAGTTGACTTGACTTAATTGTTAGGGAGATTTTTCTTGGCTAACTTTCCAGGCAATACTTTGGCAGCTGGCGAATGAGATACTAGAAACTTGCCTAATTTTCAAGTCCCTTATGTCGCCTGAACATAAGAGAATGTCAAATATGATTGTAAAAACAACATCTTTTAAAATAGTTTTGTTGAAAAATTATCTGCAAAAATTATTTCGGGCAACAAGCTCCTTTCCCGGTTTAAACTCAATGTTTGCAGATTTAAATCGGTCGCGTAGTTCAATATGCTTGTGAGGATGAAACGAAAATTTCTTAAATTTTATTTGTGACCCAAATACTAAAACTGCATTTTCAAAAGAATTTTAATTTAAACTGTGTTTAGTGAACAACACTGTTCAATATGAAAAATCATGATGATTTATTTTGGAAAAAAAATAATTTTTTGTAGAGATTAAAAATAATTGTTTATAAGTTATTAAAATTGATTTAGAGGTGCTCAGTATTAAACTTTATTGCTTTTTATCTTAATCAATTATTATTTTAGCTGGTTGTGCTAAATGTGTTTTTAAAATTTTAAGACTTTTGAAATCTTATGCCGCTCGTTTCTTTTTTTTTTAGAATTATTTAGTTTCAAAAATATTAGTTCCAAAATAATCTAAAGACTTTTTTTTTATAATTAGCAAAAATTCAAATCTTTTTGTAAACGGTGATTTTTTAAGAGCTTGAGAACTTTAAAAAAAAAAAAACGCATAAAATTTGCAAAATCTCATCGATTATTTATTTGAAACGTTAGATTGGTCCATGACATTTACTTTTTGAAGATAATTTCATTTAAATGTTGACCGCAGCTGCGTCTTAGATGGTCCATTCGGAAAGTCCAATTTTGGGTAACTTTTTCGAGCATTTCGGCCGGAATAGCCCGAATTTCTTCGGAAATGTTGTCTTCCAAAACTGGAATAGTTGCCGGCTTATTTGTGTAGACTTTAGACTTGACGTAGCCACACAAAAAATAGTCTAAAGGCGTCAAATCGCATGATCTTGGTGGCCAACTTACCGGTCCATTCCTTGAGATGAATTGTTCTCCGAAGAGTTCCCTCAAAATGGTCATAGAATCGCGAGCTGTATGGCATGTAGCGCCATCTTGTTGAAACTACATGTCAACCAAGTTCAGTTCTTCCATTTTTGGCAACAAAAAGTTTGTTAGCATTGAACGAAAGCGATCGCCATTCACCGTAACGTTGCGTCCAACAGCATCTTTGAAAAAATACGGTCCAATGATTCCACCAGCGTACAAACCACACCAAACAGTGCATTTTTCGGGATGCATGGGCAGTTCTTGAACGGCTTCTGGTTGCTCTTCACTCCAAATGCGGCAATTTTGCTTATTTACGTAGCCATTCAACCAGAAATGAGCCTCATCGCTGAACAAAATTTGTCGATAAACACATTTCGAACCGAACACTGATTTTGGTAATAAAATTCAATAATTTGCAAGCGTTGCTCGTTAGTAAGTCTATTCATGATGAAATGTCAAAGCATACTGAGCATCTTTCTCTTTGACACCATGTCTGAAATCCCGCGTGATCTGTCAAATACTAATGCATGAAAATCCTAACCTCAAAAAAATCACCCTTTATTAAATAAACCAGATACACATTGTGAGCATTATAAAAAAGGGAAGGTTTAAAAAGAAAATTTTCGCTGTTAATTGGTTTTGAATTCTTGAAGACATTCGCAAAGCACGGCTAAAGAAACGAATCTCTCTACTTCAAAGGATGACCACACAAAAATGTATGTTATTGTCACAATTATTTTGGAAGCTCTTCTTTTAATGCTGTCAATGAATCTTTAGTAAATTGCTGGAGCACCAGCAAAAATATGAGAATTATACTCAAGTTTTGAACAGGTTAGATTGTAGCCAAATCACAAGGAAAAATGCATTTCTTGCTTGGCCTCAAGAAACCTCATTTTTCTGTTTCCGGCGACATCACTTATGTGATAATTTCACAAGAGGTGGTTGGTGATGCATTTCCTTGATACGAGTTCCTCTCATATTTATAGCATTTAACAATACAAGACAACATTTAATTTTAGACACATTAAATTCCAACATTGTAAAATGCTATTTATACCGGAGAGAAACTAATGAGCTTGTCATATTACATTGGTGCAAAGCTAAAAGAGCTACCATAGTAGACACGGTGCTTTGACCTCAACTCTCCGAAAGATTTGGCCATAGGACGGATTAGAAATACAATAATTTTTCTTTTATATTTTCGTTTTTTTTTTGTTTGTTATTATTTCGTTTAAAATGAATTATGTTTTTTTTTTGGTTCTTTTCGATTTTTGAATTGTTTCGTCTTACGAGTATGTCATTTTTTCGTTTAAGAATCTGCTCGAATTTTAACACCTTGAGTTGTTAATATGCATACAAATTTAGGCCAAACTAAACTTACGGTGCACAGAGCAGTACCTATTCAAAAATATTGGGACTCATTTTTCACATCAAATATGTTCCAAATATCTATAGTATTTTGGAAGAAACCGACTTACGTGCTACACGTAAAAAACTTGGCTATACCCTTCTTAAGGTTTATACTTTGGTCATTATCAATACTTTTTTTGGAAATAGCCTTTTTAGATCAGATTGCGGTTTTGTAGTCACCCTGAACGTTTTGCATCAAATTTCATTCAACATGGTCTCCGGGGAAACTCACTACCTCACAAGATGTTTCGAGTTTAATTTGGGATGTACGTGATTTGTTATAAAGGGGTCCCATGAAGTTGCATGCTCAAAGCTTTCGTCCAGTTTGGTTGCGCCAAATTTCAATCGCCTCGCCGACCAAACGGGGATTGTCCAAGATATTCTCGCGAATTTCCGAATTTTTCCGGGTGGTGGTTGGATGTAGCATGTAGTTATCAAATAGTGTGCAAAAGACTGTGTGTCCCAGTTTACCAGATATTCTTATCACCTTCACCCATAAATCTGTAACCAGGTTAGGCGTGCAGTAGAGGGTTAAGATTATAACAAGACAAGCTCTTTTAAATGTAACAGTCAAATTAATAAACGGAGGAAACCCGAAGGAATCGAAGGGTTTGTCTCTATTAAATGGACTTAGTCAAAAAATGTTAATAATAATAAAACAAAATGTAAACAGTATGCCTATAGTAAATTTATTATGAAAGTAATTAATGTAATAATATTGAATGTTTAAATCATTTCCAATTATTGGAATTGTAACTTAAAAAAAAGATAAATAAATAAAACTAGGTTTGATTAAATAAATGTGCTGAGTAAGGAGGAACTAAACAAGAAACGTACATATTTATAATGAAGCTCCTAACACTTGTTGAACCTGACTAAATGGGGATAAAAGATTTGGAGATTTTCCTGTGACTTGCAAGTAATGGCTTAATCAAATACTGGTGTCAAAATTTGCTAGGTTTTTGAATTTATAAATAAAACATAATTTCCATTTTTAGGCGACAAGCTTATAGAAAATCAGACAATAACACATAGGTAAAACACCGAACAGAAGAAAAAAGTAAAAAAAGATCTGAGAAATAATAAACGATTTAGTAAAATGTTAAAGCAATTTTTAGGAATTTATTTATTATTATTCAAAACGATTTTAACATCTAACTTTTTGCAATTTGCTAAGTCCATATCACTGAAGATGATCATCCACTGTTGCCATTTCTTGACAACATTCTGACCATTGACGACGCTTGAAATGGTCAAGAAGTTTCAGGTCTTGATACAATTGCTCCTTGTAAGCGTGTAAAGGCAAGTCTGTATGCATAATGTTCATCAACGACGAGCTTGAGAGTTGCAATTGATGTACTCGGCAAAGACTCTTCAGCTACATTATCGCGAAGAGCACCAATATTTTTTCTAGTACGAGCATGCACATGCACCGATGTTTTCACATCTCCTACAGACCGGGTTTGCTCGTTTTTTTTTATTTTGCCCGATTTTCCCCATTTTACCCACATTTGGACGATAATATTGACCGACAAAAATCACGAAGTGCACGTTATGCGTTTTGATTTGAATGCCTATTTTCATAATAAGCCTGAGCAACTTTAAATCATTGCTTGATTATGTATATTTTCTGAAATTTAGAAATTTCAAATGAAATGCAGACAAAACTTGACGCTTAGGTTAGCATTGGGCAGGTTCAGGCAACATAAGAAACTTCATTTCTAGTCAACTTCATTCTTTGAACGTAAATTTTGACCAAGGCAACTAGTTAGTTTTCCAAGTGTCATGAATTTCAAATTCAGAACTTTACTTCACAAACCTCTGCTTTAAGTACATAGTACAAGAACTACCAAACACATTATTGTCTACAAAACACTCCTCGGACAAGCTAAAAATCCATTACGATTTGTCTTTTGTATTGTAAAGAAATATTACTTATTTCTTTTTAAAATTAACAAGGAAAGCTTTTACAGAAAAAATTAAATGGAATTGTGCAGAAAATAAATAAATTATAGAGTTATAAAGCTCATCCTCCCCTTGAATGAAAAAAACATGATCAGTTGTCATTTTGACATAAGTTGACTTGACATGATAGTTAGGGAGATATTTCTTGGCTAACTTTCCAGACAACTTTCCAATAAAGTTGCCTTAATTGGAAGGCAATTTTTGGCAGCTGGCCAAGCAGGTATTAGTGACTTGCCTTACTTTCAAGTCCCTTATGTCGCCCGAATCTGCCCATTGCATCACACAAAACAAGTACTGAAATTAACTGCGAAATCTGTAAGTCACCTTAACTTACGCTGTCTTTAGCTTTTATATACGTTGCTTTAAAATTTGTTTTTTAAATAAAAAAAACCTGGCTAAGGAATCTACTCCATTTATGAACTAGAACTGGAAGATCATAGCGCATTTAAAATTGTCATGTATTGGAATTTTTTTTAAAAACATTTTGAAGTAATGTACAGTGTTTGAGAAAAAATAATATAAACAAGTGTCTTCATTATTTTCGATACACAATATTTTTAAGCGATTGACTCTTTTGTCGTTAGTCTTTCTTTATTTTAATTGTACCTAATTATGCTTTCAAATGTCAAAATTGTTTTGTGGGTACAACTTTTTATTTTCACTTAACGGTAAAAAGTTCGAGGCCAATGATTATTTCGTCTGGAAAAAATAATAGAAACAACCTACTTTATCTGTTATTCTTACATCAGGATCCATTATTTTGTATGCAAATATGAGTTTGGAATTTGTTTATAAATTTTTCAGATGCTTTATATTCGATACTAAACAATATTTTTAAAAGTCATCTATAATTTTAATAAATATGGTTCGTGAATTACATTATACTCCCTTTGATCGCGAAGCAATGAAAAAACTAAGACATGCTGGGAAAACGATGGTTGAAATCGCAAAAACTTTTAACTGTTAAACTTTAAAAAGTATTTAAAACTTTACATTCAAGACGAAGAAAAGGATAAACTTCTTCGCGTTGCATACACTATTGATAAGAATATGTAGAAAGAAACCATTTCTTTCTTTAAGAGAACTCAAAAATGAATCAGTGACAGCTAAAACATTAAGAAACCAACTTATAGAAGCAAGTATTTCTGGTAGAAGTCCGCGAAAAGTGGTATTTTTTAACCAAGCAAAACTTTATAGAAGGACTTCCCTTTTCAAACAAACACTTACACCGTTCTTATTGGAATAAACTTTTTGTGGTCGGATGAAACGAAGATCAATTTGTTTACTTCCGATGGAAAAATGTATGACAAGGTTGTGGGAATACCTTTTGATTTTTGAGAGTACTTTTCAGCATCTGGTGTAGGTCCAATTTTTTGGATCAAAGATTTTAGATTAAGTTATGATAACATTAACCGAAGAGGAGGTGTCAATCAAATGGAAGTTCATCCAGGATAATGACCCGAAGTACCCCTCAAAATTGGCTAACAAATACTTACAACAAACCAAAATCAATGGTCGCATTCACAAAGCTAGTGGCTACGTAGTCAAAATTCAACTAGCTTTGTGAATGCAAAACTACACTACAAAGCTAAAGAATCTGAAACTGTCATATTACTGACAAATGCAAAAATATGAAATAAGAAACATTTTTGATTTTATAACTTCAACTTATCTTTTGTGTTTTTAAATTTAATAAAATCAAATTTAAGACACAATTTGAATGTTTTATATTTGTATTTAAATACTGAACGATTTATTTCATTTTGAATGCGTGTGCCTTTACCGAGCAGCTGATTCTGAAACGTCAAGATCAGACTCCACTTACTTTGTAGCCCTAGATTACGTAGCCACTAGCTTTGTGAATGCGACCAATGTTATGGAATGACAAGCACAATCCCCCGGCCTAAACCCAATTGAACACTTATGAGGCATCCTAAAGCGAGGTATCGAAGATTGTAAAACCAAAAACAAAGACGAGGTGTGGTCAAAAATTAAAAGGCAATGGTACTCCATACCCGTAGAGACATGTGACGAATTGATGAATTCGATGAGGCGAACAATGGAGGCAGTTATTAATAAATAAGAGTGCTACTACAAAATACTTTAAATAATTTGAAATTCCTTTACCGTTAAGTTACTTTTTCGCTACAAAAAGAGAAACATCATCATCATTTCCCAATATTATATTTTAAAAAAAATTGTTGTTTTTATTTTCCCATACTTTTCACAAATACCTTTTTATGTGTTAAAAAGAATGAACACGAAGCTTGTTTCTATGATTTTTTCCAACACTGTACATATGAAATTTTAAAATTATTTAATCAATCAACTCAATATTAAGCCAGATCTAAGCTTTTAAAGAGACTCATCTTTGAAATGAAGTAAATCATTTGTCTATACAGTTCCAAAAACTTTAATAAAATTACTATTTATAGCAACTTATTTGCCAAATATCTAAGATCTGCAACCAATTAAAAAGGCTCTCATTTTGGTTTGGCAGTTTTTTTTTACATTTCACAAAAACCACAAAAGAAAAGAGAAAAAATCAATATTTACTTTTGAACAAACAGACAAACATTACATAAATAAATACCCTACCCAATATCATAATTTATTATCATCGTTCCTTTTAAAGAATTGTTTTTTTTTGTATAGTTATGTATGTTTTCTGAGCTGTTAAGAACTACTAAGATTTGTTGTTGTATTTATGGGAAAAGTTAACAAACAAAAGAAAATCCCATTTCCTGCATGATGTGAATATAAAAATGTCAGTATTCGAAAATTCTAAGAAAATTCCAAATTTTTTTGCAACACAAAAAAATTAAAATTTCTTGCATTAACGAAAAATGTTATGCAAACTCAAAATTGTAGATGTTTAGCTTTCAGAACATTACAATATTTATTAATTAAAAATTAATAAATTAGGTGACGAAACAGTCCAAATACGACAATTTTGTTTATTAATATACCCACCGAGTGAGAAATGTGCTTCGTCGCTGAAGAAAATTTTGTTCGAAAAATCGCCGTCCACCGTCTGTTGTTAAAGCACCAATTTGACGTATCTACGACTTTGTGAATGGTCGGCTGCCTTCAGTTGTTGTGTGAGCTGGACTTTATATGTATGTAAGTGTAGATCCAAATGTAAAATACGCCATAATGTGCAGTAAGACAGTCCTAAGAACTACGAGGAATCGACACATTCGGGTCTTCGGCAACGCGCTTTCTCTTACAGCTGTGACTGTGATATTTTCAGTGGTACGAGCGAAACGATGATGCACGGGCCTTATAATAAGTGCGTTTTTTCGCATTCCATATATAGTTTAGTTTAGTTTCACAAATAGAAGAAAGTTTTGTGAAAATCAAATGGTAAAATTAACTAAGCATAAAAAACTAACCAAAACTAATAAAATGGAAAATTTGCAGGAAGAAATGGTACGAAAACATCTGGAAATTGAGATTCTATAAACAAAGTTCATTTAACAATTGATTCAAGTAGGGGGTTTGTTCGTAGACTACTACATTAACATCTGATGTTGAAGCGAGCTTGAAGATCGCCTCAATTCTTTATATTTCTGAATCGAGTTGAAATGAGCTTGATTTGACTCGATTCCCGAAGGAGATCGGTGTCGATTCAATATTTGAGAAGAAAAACCTGTGCGGTTTAAGAGATAATGCATTATGGTCTCTTTATTTGCATGTTTGTATACAAAAAATACAGTTTCGTTTTAATCAAATTATAAATAAAAATGGACATGGATCAGGAAGCATATTCTTATATGGTGCTGAATCAGTTCTTTATTGTTTAATACGAATCAAACTATCTCTCTTGCAACTTCACACATCGAAAACATCGAAACACCATTTGCATTTTAGAAAGTGCTATCATACTTAATCATTTTTAAATCTTCTTGTGCGGTGGAAACACCAAAAAGATTTATTTAATTTAAACTAAGAAAAACCATTAATAGAAACATAGGAAAATTTAATAATCTTTTCTATTGTTTTCTCTTGCAAAATAAGCCCAGTTAGTCCATTTTCATTAACAAAACTAAATAATACCAACAGTAACAGATTGATTTTTTCCCCAATGGAACACACATATATAATTTAAAATGCATAACTACTCAACGAACACAGCCATCTAGAAACAAATGCAATATCAATCGTACCAAAATTTGAAAACGAAATCGTATAAATTCCATAGTAAGATTCTACTCTAAATTTTATCGGTGTTATTCATACTATGGATATTGTTGTTATTCGGGTAAAATCCTACTATACTATGGATAGATTTTCCAAAAAAAAACACGGGTAATATTTCTAATCAATCCAGTCTCTTCAAATTTGTTCACAATTTTGCCAATTGCTTGCGTAGTTGGACGAATATGTAAACCATAATATTCTCTTAAAGTACGATATGCGGCTGTGGCAGAATCTGCGAACTGTGGATGTTCGCATATTTTGACTTTTCTTTCACATGAGTTTTATTTCTATTCGCAGAGAGCAACGAAATGCCAATTTATAATTACCCTTTTCAACAAATAAAACAAGAGTGGTATAATTCTGATGTTAAGTTGAGCGCTAACAATTTATTCGTTGCAGTGTGGATGGTATGTGGAACGCAAATAGAGGTTGACAGTTCGTACCAACCAAACTGCAATTCGTTACTATGAATAAATAAATTGGGTGGCGCAGCAGTCCGTTGAGAACTAGGGCCTAGTGACTTACAACTCTCAACCATTCCTGTGTGCAAGTAATGTTATCAGGAATGGAGGGGACCTACATTTTATATGCCGAATCCGAACGGCTAATTTGAGAAAGCACTTTTTCATGACAAGAGTTACTCTTAGAGAATTTGTCAATTCCTTGCAAGAGGCAGTACCCATGAAAAGAATTTAGATGGCATAGGCAGAGATTGAACCTAAGACCTCTGACATGACAACGCACTAACCATCATGCCACGCGTACTACCAAATTGTTTTTACATAATTGTCTTGTTCTAGAGAGCAAAATGCAAATTTTACTATCCTAAAATGAGTGTCAATTAGTTTCTTATAATTTAAATGTGTTTTTGTTTGAAATTGACTTTTTGAAATGTGTAAAATCACGTTTGTTCGCCCATTCATTCATTCGTTGTTCCCTCTCACTTGCAAGGCCCTTTAGTTTGACAGATTTGGAATTCCAGCTATATACTTTTGGAACCGTAAAATGGATAACCCCTTATACTATAAAATTTAATTTAAGTCGTTCGCTAGCGCTGTTGCCTCATGGGATTTTTTGGGCTAACCAAATGTTCACTTTTTTAAACTGCTTTGGTGAAAAAATTGCCACCTTAATTTTGTTTGAAAGTCCTTTCTGCATTTTTCTGCATTATTATCTGCATACAGAAATTTATTAGAAGTTAATATCTTCAATTTTTCTTAAGATATGAACGACGAAAAAAGTTTCCAGAACGTGACCTCGCAAATACATACATCTCTATAAAAATCTTTATTTTTATTCTAGCGATCTTGAAACATCAAGAAATGTCAACATTTTGGGAGTTAAAAATATAAAAAGTTACGATGGAATTTGTAAAGTGGAGAAAATTGATTGACTCATTCTTATTATTTTAACCACCACTGCTTTGCTTCTTTTCTTGAAATGGAACTTGAAACTTTACATGAGTACTTTTTAAATTCTTTAGAGTTGACTACAGTGTGTATAATTTTTAGAAACTTTTCCTATTATTTCTCAAGCTCTACTCAACAAGGCTCACACAAACTACCCTATCCATCCCCGTAAACAAAAAAAGAAAAACCTAAAGTCGCTTAACCCAAATGGTACTAAAAGTCAAATAGATTGTCCCCATTGTTTGCATGTATTTATGTTTGTGAAGGGAACGAATACAGTCTTGTCTATAATAACAAACAAAATAAAAGGATAAACCAGAAACTATTCAGCTGAGAGTTTGTCAGAGTTTGGTGCGGTGTACGAGCTACATACCTCATTTTATTCAAAGAGGAAAGTGAGGGTGTAGGTGTACTGCAGGCTTCTCTTTTTATACTGAATTTTGCTGCTTGACTTTTGATCACATGTGCATTTTGGTTTAATAAACGTATCCCTTTTTGCTGTCCTAACATTCGTGCCAATATAGTGCTATATAAAATGTACCTTTGGGTAGAATACGCAAATTTAAGGTTTAAAATAATGATTCATATGGGAGCCATATTGGTTTTTAAAAAACTCTAAATAGCATTGCAAGAGGACTCCAGGAGTATTTTATTTTTCTTAGTTATGTATGACCACAAGTAATAAGAAATGCAGTTTGGATCGAACTCAAGTCCCTAATTCACGTACGATACGAAATCATCCGCCCCCAATCGTAATCGAGATCCCACTGACGGACGCTGACGCTGAAAAAGCGAAAGTACTTTTACACTTAAATGGAGGAGTCTTACGGTATAAAGCAATGGAAAGACGTAAAGTTATTGATAGTTTGTTGGGATCATTTTTGCCTTGATTTTGTGTTTGTAACAGGAATGGTGCTATTGGAGCTCCCTATAGATAACACGAGTTTAATATCTTACTGTGTTTGTGTGTATAACTTGATTGAGTAGACAGTTGGGAAATGGGAGTGGAAATTGACTGCACATAATTGGCCAGACAGCAATTCGGGTAAAATTTTGTAAGTGCCTTCAAGTAATATACACACATACGTACTCGTGGGTATGTATACACAGGATGTTAAATGTTTGAGATTTTAACATGGTTGCAGATATAAAAAATGTTTTCGATTGGCAGTTTGCATTCGGAAATTACATTCAGAATATGATTTTTTTTTGCAAGGGCATTCAAGAAGAAGGGATGAAGGAATTTCGTTTGATTTAAATTACCTATTTCATATCGTCCCCATTACGAGAGAAGCATGTTGTATAGAATATCTTAATTGGATACCTTTGGATGTGATCCCCCGCATTTATAAACAAAAATAGGCAGGTTCAGGCAACACAAGAAACTTCATTTGCAGACAAATGAATTCTTTGAACGAACATTTTGACCAAGGCAACTAGTTTTTCAAGTGTCATAAATTTCAAACTCGGAACTTTACTTCACTTCAGTTTATCGTACAAAAAATATTAAAAACATTATTGTCTACAGAACATCTTTTAGGCAAGATACAAGTCCATCATGACTTGTATTTTGTATTGTAAAGAAATATTACTTATTTCTATTCCCTTTTACACAAAATATTTAATGGAATTGCGCAGAAAATAAATAAATTTCAGAGTAATAAAGTTCAGCTTTCAGTTAAATCAAAAAACATGATCAACTGTCATTTTGACATTAAGTAAACAAGACTTGATATTAGGGAAGACTTTTCTTGACTAACTTTCCAGCTTACTTTCCAATAAAATCGCCTTATTTGGAAACTGCCTTACTTCTAGAAACTGCTTTTCTTTCAAGTCCTTTATGTCATCTGAACCTTAACAATATTACAGACTTAAATCAATCAAAAAACAACTGTCTTAACTTTGAGCTTGAGAAAATTCACAAATACACAAGAATTGTTGTCAAAGAACAAAACAGCTAAGAAAGGGAAAGTGAAAAACGCGACAATTTCGATTTTCACATTTATTTATTTTTTGGGAAATTATTATCCATGTCATACATTTTCTTTTTTTTCAAAATTTTCAATTTTAAAGACAAAGTAAATTTTGTATACTGCCTCTTAGAATGATACACACTTGTAAAATAAAATTGAACTACTGAAATTAAACTAAAAATTAAGTAGACAATTCAAATTTTAACAAATTTAACAAGAATTCTTTGTTTTTCATATTTCATATATTTTTTTAAACCTTCTACTAGTTTTTGATTAACCTATAAAGGGTGGTTAAATTTTAAGGGCCGATGTGGAATGTGAATCACACCTTGACTTTAAGTTTTTTTCATTTGGGGTTCTGAGAATGCTCAAGTAGTTGAAGAGATGCAAACACATCCACATTAGTAACTGTTTGGTGCGTTCTTTTGTACGGAGGTGTGGTTGGATCTTACTTTTTGGAAAAGGACGATGGACCGATTGTCACCGGCAATTCGGAGCGTTATGGTCATATGGTAACCGTGACCGACTTTTTTTTAGAAAAATACGAATTGAAAAATGTGTGGTTTCAACAAGACGGTCCCACATACCACCCAACTCTAGCGAATATCAATCAACTGGTCACGAAGATCATGCGGTTGGACTTTTTCTTGTCGGGTAACGCGAAAGACCGTGTTTATACTTAACTCTTGAACACTTAGAAACTAATATGGCCCAATATGTGTCAAAAAGTGGTCGAAAATAACCTCAAAAGAATCGATGCTTCCACACATAATGTTCAAACTTTACAATATATCATGAGAAAATATATTTTATATGTGTTTTATTAACTTCCCATAGGAATTTACTATAATCGTTCCGATTTGTCGAATTGAAAATGTTGATATTTCTCGACGTTTTAAGGTCCATGAAGTGGAAATTAAAGATTTTTAGAGAGATGTCTGTGCGTGCGTGTGTACGTTGGTTCGTACGTCCGTACGTTCCATAGCGCAAGAACCAGTAGAGATATCGAATTCAAATAAATTTTGTTATGCAGATAATAATGCAGAAAGATGCAGAAATGACTCTCAAAAAATTGCGTGGGTGGTTTTTTTACCAGCAATAGCAATTTTAAAAAAGGTGCAAATTTTGCTTAACCCTAAATATCGCACGAACCAAAAGCGCTAGAGCCTTAAATTAAATTGTATATTATAAACGGTGATTTTTTAAGAGCTTGAGAACTTTAAAAAAAAAAACGCATAAAACTTGCAAAATCTCATCGATTCTTTATTTGAAACGTTAGATTGGTCCATGACATTTACTTTTTGAAGATAATTTCATTTAAATGTTGAGCGCGGCTGCGTCTTAGGTGGTCCATTCGGAAAGTCCAATTTTGGGTAACTTTTTCGAGCATTTCGGCCGGAATAGCCCGAATTTCTTCGGAAATGTTGTCTTCCAAAGCTGGAATAGTTGCTGGCTTATTTGTGTAAGCTTTAGACTTGACGTAGCCCCACAAAAAATAGTCTAAAGGCGTCAAATCGCATGATCTTGGTGGCCAACTTACCGGTCCATTCCTTGAGATGAATTGTTCTCCGAAGTTTTCCCTCAAAATGGCCATAGAATCGCGAGCTGTGTGGCATGTAGCGCCATCTTGTTGAAACCACATGTCAACCAAGTTCAGTTCTTCCATTTTTGGCAACAAACAGTTTGTTAGCATTGAACGATAGCGATCGCCATTCACCGTAACGTTGCATCCAACAGCATCTTTGAAAAAATACGGTCCAATGATTCCACCAGCGTACAAACCACACCAAACAGTGCATTTTTCGGGATGCATGGGCAGTTCTTGAACGGCTTCTGGTTGCTCTTCACTCCAAATGCGGCAATTTTGCTTATTTACGTAGCCATTCAACCAGAAATGAGCCTCATCGCTTAACAAAATTTGTCAATAAAAAAGCGGATTTTCTGCCAACTTTTTGGTAATAAAATTCAATGATTTGCAAGCGTTGCTCGTTAGTAAGTCTATTCATGATGAAATGTCAAAGCATACTGAGCATCTTTCTCTTTGACACCATGTCTGAAATTCCTCGTGATCTGTCAAATACCAATGCATGAAAATCCTAACCTCAAAAAAATCACCCTTTATATTGAAACGCGATACCAAACAAATATATTTTTAAAATGATTTTAAACATCTGGTAACATGTTAAGAAAAATCGAGTGGACAGTTTTTTTTATAAAAAAAAAACAAAAACCTAAAATAAAAACATTATTCTAAAAGTTGGTAAAAATTGTTTTTCAAATCAAATATGTTTTCAAAACTTTGAAATTATTGCTTCAAACTTATTTCATCATATAAGAAATATTATTTTCAATGTTGGAAAAAAATTAAGAAAAATCAAATGAACAGTTTTTTTACAAGAAATAAAAACCTAACAAAAAAATTAATAAGTTGGTAAAATTTATTTTCGACTCAAATATATTTTCAAAAATTAAAAATATTCTCTTCAAGTTTATTTTGTCTTATAAGAAATATTGTTTTGAAAAAATTTTGAGAAATATTGAATTGACAGTTTTTTAACTAAAAATGAAAACCTAAAAAAAGCTTGACTCAAATATCTTTTGAAGAATTTGAGATAAAGGCTTCAAATTAATTTTGTTTTATAAAAAAATATTGTTATTAACATTTTTACTCAAATTTAGTAAAAATTGGTGTTCGGTTTTCGATATTGACTTCAAATTAATTTCAATCATCTAATTTGTATTTGTTTTTATAAGAAATAAAAACTTTACCAAAAATATATTTTGAAATCAAACTATTTCATTGCAAAATATTGCATTTAAATTTTTAAGAATAATTCAAACTGAAAACTTTTAAGCAAGTCAAATCGACAGAAGGGGTGGGAAGTTATCAGTGTAGGTCGCATCCCAGCCTCTTTTTTACGTTTACTTTTGGAACTGCAAAATAGATAACCCTGTAAATGTAGGGTTAAGAAACACATTATGTTATTTAATGTCATTCAAACTTTTACAGTCTCCTTTAAAGAACATTTTTAACAGTGCTCAAACTCATCTTTATGTTTAGATCTGCCCTTGGTCCCAACATTTACTGAAGATTTTGCAGTTTTGCTTTTTGTAGCATTCATTTAACTTAAAGAGGGCTGCATAGCTTAACAAGTATTGGCGTATTAAATATATTTTGAACTGAACCATTATTTTTAAAATAATTGCTTAGCATTGTTCAGGCGTCAATGTTTTCATGTAGAAAAGCCAAATCAAACTTAAAATAAATCACTTGACAGCTGACAGAATGGTCGACAGAAAAAAATTGTGTCACTAGCTTAAAGTTCTATGCATCTAAAAAAACATCCTTTACAAAATTTAAGTCATTCACAAACTTTACTTTAAAACTAGTAAAAAGTCAGTAAGGGAAATATGTTTGCATTAAATTAAATTTCATACGTCTGATTAAAATGTATGTGTTTGCTGCTTTTCGAAACTGTTGACATACAAAAACATATACAATATACATATGTCAACGTGATGAGGTTCAAAATTCAAATTAAATTTCTGCCAGTTAATATACAGTGTTTTCCAGCTGCATTCAAAAATGTTCCTTTTATTCCTTCAACAGAAAACAGCACTTTCGTAGCAGTGCTACATGCGGACTTGCGGTGCTTTGACGTAGCTCTATATTATTCATTTTACCCCATCTATTCCAACCCTTCTTTGTACAAATATGTATTGTATACACTTATGCATGTATCACCTACAACACCACCACCCCCAACCCCGTCGCAAACTATAGCAATCCTGACCCATATTAAGTTCTAGGAAAAAAAAAACACTGCGGGGATTGCAGCAACAGAAATGGATTCATATGCATTCAAGTTGCTTCTGCTTCAGTTTGAACCCCTGTGCCTACCGTCGGTCGTCCCCATCACCGATGATGCTTTGCTCTCCATCAGCACTCTCATTGTTTTTGTTTTCTTGATGATGTTGATGACAGAAGTTATTATAGAGGACGAATCTCGACATTTTTTGTTTATCTTACTTTTTTGTTTAAATAATGTTTCAGTGACATAATGAAGATATTTTTACTCCACGCCAAATAGGTGACACTGTAGCGAAAAAAACGAGAAGAGTACGCGATATTTAATCTATATGAATATTTTCGCATAGGCATCTAAAATACTCCCTTTTATTGTTTCGGCCTTAGTCTTGGTAGTTCTAACAAAAACCTGCCATATCTGTCCTAAATAAGAATAAACACATATAAGAACCCAAAGGGCGTTGGAGCCTTGGTACAAACAAGAGATGCTTGCTTCACGTTTTTGTGACGCGGGTGCTTGTCCATTTTTGTAAGAGTATGATTTTTATTTAAAGCAACATTATGTAGGGAAGATTTAAAAAATGAAGCAAAACAAATGAGAGCTTATTCACTTATTTAGAGACACAACCAAATAGTATTGGCCATTTTTGAAACTGCTTACATAATTTGTTTCTTTATTTTAGGAATTTTTTTTATTGGGAAACTGAGTAGTTAAAACTTAAGCCACTTTCAAGCTTAAAACCCCTTACTGCATGATTTTTGTTTTTGTTAATTATAATTAAATAAATTCGTGTTTCAGGAATTTAGATTTTTTTGAAAAAATGTTCAATGTTCAATCAACTATTTATTCAAAAAAATATGTAGAATGGAATATTGTGAAACAGTTTTTTTATTCATTCAACCAAAGAATTACTTTTCATTTTCGGCACTCCACATTAGATCTTCCATGGCAGTCTGTAACCTTAAACAACTGTTTTGTGGTCAAAACAGGAAGGTGACCTAATTGATCTAATCGAACGTCCTGCGATAGCATTATGGCAACAGGTCCTTTCAATTTCTTCATTTGTAGATTATTCTCCATGACATAAGAGCGTCGTCCACGTTTGTTATATGTGCTTAATTTGCTGGCATGGCATGGATCTTCGACTACCGCGCACTTGAAATCTGTTAGTGGCAACCACGCCTCAGAACCATTAAGCGTTCGTCTGTACAATAGCCACGCATTCATGGCTGTCATGTCGATCATGTGGAAGAATATTCTGTGGTAACATTTTTTTGATCTTATTTGTATTCTATGGTATCCAAGAAGAGCAAAAGATCAACTCCGCCCATATGCCGATTATATGTCATGACTGCCTTCAGACATGATACAGTTTGGTAACCGTTTTCCGTTTTTGTTCGCTGCCGAAATATGTCGAAGCAAGGTTCACAATTCTGTTGTCAAACCATGTTACGACAGAAATATCCAGGTTATCAATTGTCTCCAGTTTTCCCACAGTTGCACCTCTTTCTTTTTTTCAATTCCTTGTCGGTAGGAACTTTATAACCCGGAAACCGATTGGCTTTTATGGTTTCTAGCGGTAAAAACGCTTTATTTGCCAGATAAGTCAACATCGGTAAGGAGGTGTACGTCGGGAATAGTTCCCTGCAGTCGAACAGCAACGTCACTGGATATACTAATTTTTGGCAAATCGGTGTACAACTGTACATTTCCTTGGGCTCAATTTCAAAGTCGTAGCTGAACCCAGAGCTACCACTGAGAACAAAATGTTTTTATACGCATTTGTGTAGTTTTTTTGGGCTGTATTGCCACAAAAATGATCTGCTTTTGGTTGGTATAATTTGTTCATCTACTACCATATATTCTTCTCTAGGAACAGTAAGGAGTCTCTGCCTTGTTTGATCCAAGAATGGTCTTATTTTATGAAGGGGATCATGTCCTGGTTATCCTTTGGGTATTTGCGTTGAGTTGGTGTTGAAATGTCATAAAACCGATCTGGGTCCATATCTGAATTCTGTTATCTCGGTAAAAAATTAAGGTATATTTTTGATCTTGTTACTTCATAAAATCGAAAAAACTCACATTGTCAATAATATTTATATTATTTGCTTCACTGGTAATTTTTTTTTCAAGCACTACATTTTATTTTTTATACAATTTTGAATTTCTCAAACACGCGTTTCTGCACCCTTTGTGATAAGTTTGACAGATAAAATTGTTGTCGCAACTCGTTCATAGATGGCTTTTATCAATAAAATTTAGAGCGTTTATGTTACTAATTTCACACTGTATGCACAAAATAACAGAATTTGTTGAAAACTAGAAAATATCGACAAAAATACGGTTTCGCTCATATATGAGCCATCATGCAGTAAAGAGTTAAGCTTGACTTCAACTCACAAGTCAGTTAGTGACTTATAAATTAAAAAAAGATTTTCAAATGTACGTTCTGGCTCTTAAATCTAAAGGGTCTATTAAGACAATATTTCCTGGGAATTCATTCCGTAAAACGATAATCGTTAGACGATAGCGTTTCGGCGATAGTCTCACTTCACGTAAGACGTTAATCGTCAAACTGATATCGTCAAAACGATAGTGTTTGCACGATTGTTAAGCAGTTATCGTCTGCTTTTAGTTTCCGTTGATAACTAAGCAAATTGAAGTACAAAAATTGTCGGTGTAGTTTAATTTTGTTACAAAACGAAAATAAAAACTCGAAAAAATACAATTAATTGGGTTACCAAGAAAATTAAGAGATGAATCGGACCTTCTATCTATTCTAACCTATATGTAAGAATTGTTTTATTTACAAAACATCAGTAATCTCTCTTTATTGTTGTAAAATAAATAAAACACTTTTAATTTTTTTAAATTGCAAAAGAGGACTTTATAATGATATTGGAACAATAATTTCGCCAAGCTTTTTAATAAGTGACAGTATGGCTTTCGTAGCAATAGAGTCACTGGTGATCTCATAGTTAACCCTACAGAACAGTGGAATAAATATACATCGTTTTGGAGAAAGTAAGATTATTGCACTTCATATTTCAAAAGCATTTGATAGAGTTTGACACAAAGCTTTCCTATCGAAAATGCGTGCCTTTGGTATTGATGAATCTCTTCTTCGTTGGATTAGAAATTACCTTTCTAATAGTTCAATACAAGTTGTATTGGATGGTTTCAAGTCTGAAATTCATAAAATAAATGCTGGTGTCCCCAGGGGTCCGTTTTGTCTCCAACTCTCTTCCTTATATTCATAAATGATCTTACGAGTATGTCTGCCATTTCTAATCCATTAAACTGTTTCGCCGACGACAGTACCCTCAGCTTCTTATACTCGTTTCTAGATTCACATCCTTGTCCTTCGGATGTGGAACTTAAACGGCAGCATATGATAAGCTCATTAAATTCATATTTTGACAGCATTGTCCAATGGGGAGTCAGAAACCATGTAGAATTTTATGCTTCGAAAACTCAATGCTGTCTCCTGTTGTTAAAGCGAAACACACCCCCGATGCCACTATCTATGAGTGGCACTTGCATCCAGGAAAGTAATCAACTGTCAGTACTCGGTATGTGTATCACAGATCACCTTTTATGGAATGATCATATATTTGATTTTGCCAAAATTGATGCCAGGTGCTTAGGATTTCTCCGACGGTGCAACAAAATTTGTCACCCCTTCTGATCTGGCTGTAATTTACAAAGCCCTTATCCTTCCAAAGCTTGAATATAATTCGGATATTTTGGAATCTTTAGCCAGCTCTGTTTTTCTCTCCCATTTTGATGTGCAGAACTTTAAGACCAATGTGAACCGGTATCCCCTCTTAAATCCTTCGCTATTTTTTTAATGCTCGCACTGTGTTTAAATATAAAGGGTACTAATAACCCCTTTAGTGCCTGTATATTATTTAAAAAAAAGTATGTGTCAGACCAAAATAGAAGGAACATTTCTAAACATGCGACCAAGTCAAAGGATACGAAATGAAGATATTCGCAATAGAACCAGAATAAAATGGATGACCTTATAAAAGATGGAGTGACGATTTATCACAAATAAGCACACTTTGGTACAACGAAGCCAAAATTAAAGACACATGGTTAACCTTGGAGAAGGCTGATGTTAAAATTTAAATTTATAATTGTATTGATTGTAATTTTTGTCTTGTTAAGCTTTGAAACATTTAGTTTATGATATTGTTAATAAATAAATGAAATCATCAAACTAAAGCAATAAAAGCTTACAAAAATAATATTCACTAAATAAGATATAAATTAAATTCATGTCATCTACAGACTTGTGATTGAATGATTTTTAAACTAAAAAATTCACACTCCTGTGACTACTAGCAAAGAAAAAACAATAAATTTGAAATACTTTACAAAAAAAAATGCATTGTAAAATATATCCAAAGGCGAAATTTGATTCTGTACAACATTCTCGTCTCAAAAACTCACGTTTTTTAATAATGCTTCCGAAGTAAGGGTCGGTTATTGGAACGATCTGATCCATGGATCAAGGTTTTAACCCACCAATTGCAGTACCTTTTACCTTTAGCAAGTGTAATTTTGTAAATTTGAAGCTTATCAAATGTAAAGCCATAAGCTTTTTTATGGCTACCCTAACACTTTCTCAAATTCAACATCATCTAGTTATGATCCAAAAGTTATTACAAACATGTTTGCAAGCGATTTCAAAGAAGATTTTGATGAATCTAATACAGTTAATTCTTGTTCTTGCTTATCTTCTTATTAAACTTTTAAATCTTAATAATAATAATTTGGAAATAATCGAACACACTGTTTTACAAAACATATTGAAATAAGAATGCGTTTCTTTTTTATCGAATCCTTTATGTGTTCTATTTAGCACGTCCTTAAAAAGTTTATATATGTATATATGTTGTCCGGCCTCCAAGTTGTCTTTGGTCTTCCGACGCGTCTATTACCCTGGGGTTCCATTAGACGGATTGTTTTGCTATATTGTCGTTCGCTTTCCTCAGTGTATGGCCTATCCAACGCCATTTCCAAAGGATTCCAAATGCACTACGGGCTTTGTTTATCCTGCTGTTAACATCCAGCTCCGTTCCGCCATCGAGAGCTATAAAACTTCCCAGATAATAAAACTGCTCGACATCCTCTATGGTCCCCTGCCTTAGAATAACTTGTGTGCTTTGGCCCGTGGTAATTACTTTGGTCTTATTTGTGTTAATCCTTAAGCCAGCCACCTCTGTATTTAATTGCAGTGAATGACACATCTGATTTAAGCCTGCCGTGTTGTTAGCCATGAGACATATATCGTCAGCATAATTTATGTGGTTAAGCTTTTCAAACAGACTCCATTGGATACCGTGGTTTTCATTTGTACCCACCGTGGCAGTCATCACATCGTCAATCGCCAGCAAAAACAGAATTGGTGACAAGAGATCTCCTTGTCTCACTCCTTGACGCACATCGAAGGAGTCGGAAAGCTGTCCATTGCGCAACACAAAACACCTTGCGTTGTTGTACGATTCTTTAATAACGATCAAACGCCTTCTCAAAATCTACAAACATTACTCGTAGGTACAGCGGTGATTGGTACTCAGATGATTAATCGAGTATGATTCACAAGGTGTTGATGTGGTCGACGCACGATCGGCCACTGCGAAACCCCGCTTGGTGCCAATCGATGATAGACTCGATCCTGGACTTAATCCTCTCGAAAATAATAGTTGCCGTTAACTTCAGAAAAATGGAAGAACTGTGATACTGCGCCAATCTTTAGAAGATGTATCGCATAACTTATCTCTGCACTTGTTGGAGGACTGGTGTCAATACCCATAGAAGATCTGCGCATGTTGTTCAATTGTGGATTCAATTCTGCATTGTGGTCATCATTTAGGAGCGCCCAAAAGTGCTCCTTCCATCTTTGTAGCTGATCTTCTATCGTCACTAAAAGGTTGCCGTTCAAATCTAACACGGGATGGTTAGTGTTCGTGCTACTACGCTGTCCGACAATGTGATTTTATACAGTTCCCTTGCGTCTCCTCTTCCTGCAGCATGTTCCGCATTTTCACCCTTGCCCTCTTGTCACGTCTTACACACCGCTGCACTGTCTTATGAGATGCTCTATACTCGTTTCCTAGAATCAATTTCCGCTGAGCATCACCTTCTTATTTAATTCTAATCTTAAGTGTTCTTTGATATGTGAAATAAAAAGTTTTCGTTCCAATTATCTGGAAAACCTCATTAATAACTCCAGTGCGCAAGAAAGGTCCTTAAAATGAAATAACGAACTACCGACCTATTGCTAAGCTACCTAACTTGTTCAAGCCAATCGTGTGTAGTGTCCTTTCCTTTCATTCTAGTTTAATTATTTTTGATAACCAGCGTTCTACTGTTACTAATTTATTTAATTTTATGTCCTTTTGTTCAAATGATTTAACGACAATTTCTTAAATATTGGATTTCATCATACTTAGAAAATTGCAAATGTAGTGTATTTATTGTGAACTTTGGTGCTTATAGCCCTTTAAATCAAATAATTGAAATACTCAATAACTTTTATTTTCTTGTAAGTTCAAAAAATGACAATTTTAAGAATTTCAAATTCAAAACAATGCTTTAGAACAATTTAGATTAAAATTAAATTTTAAGTAGTTTTTAAGGTATTTATGTATGTATGTATCTTTTATGGTTTAACTATGTGTATTTCAAAACCAGATTATTAAACAAAAAATGTTAAAATTTGTTTTATTTTAAATTTTCTTACAGAGCACGTTCTTGAAAAGTCATATCATGGTCTAATAAGAGAGAACGAAACTATAGTTGAAATAACTCCACTTATCAAAGTTGACGAAGAAAAAATTTGTGATTTTCGTATACTAAAGAAGCCATATCATGAAATACCATTTCAAGTAAGTTAAAAAACAACGAAGATATTTTTCTCGTTTTTGTGAAATTGTATTATTTTAGTTCAATATTAAAATTTGAAAAGAGGCTGTGACCCACACTAATAACTTCCAATTGCTGATTAATCAAAAATATAATTAATAACGAAATTAGAACTGTGTTTATATTTAGTGATAAACCCATTATTATTTATGAGGGCCTTCCAAAGCTCGTGGTTATCCAAAGGTTAAGCCTCCCTTCCTTAGTATGGAATCGAGGTCAAGTGATTGTACAGGCAGAACCATAAACCTTTCTTTGGCCACTCGACTCGACCACCAAAAAGAATAAATTAGCTCTCGTCTGTCCACAATATACAGGGTTATCCATTTTTCGTCTTCAAAATAAAACACTTATAGAATAAGTTGTCTTCATAAATTTTCTTTTTTATTATAAAGTTTGAACGTTGATATTATGTGTGAATCACTACATTATTTTAATGACCATCAAACAAAATTGTTGGAAGCAAAAAATTGGTTTGACAACTTAGTGTGACAGATGTCGAATTCCAGTCCGTAAAATGGATAACTCGTTAAAAATTAAATTAGTTGAAGTTGCTTCCGAACTTAGTTCGTAAGATACAACGTACAAAGTTTCTTATTATCTCCAAAAGAAAATTTATTTAAAGTCGATATCTCAGTTGGTTCTTGAGATGTGGCTGTGGCGACAAAAAAGGTATCCCAAACATACGGGGGCATAAAGACCATTTCTCAGCCACACGCACACACAGACATTTCTCTGGAAACCTTTCAATTTAATTCGAAAAATCGGATCCATTACATTAGCTTCCTATGGGAAGTTAACTAGAGTTAGTTTACATAATCAACAATCTTGTCAAATTCTAATTTACTTCCAAAAACCTTATGCTGACTCTTAATTTTGAATTATTAGGATGGCTCTGAATTAAATCAGAGCTCTCTAATCTTATATTGTAATTAATCCAATTTGACCTAAAAGATGATTAGGTCTAAATCTATTAGTTATCAATCTATTTCACTGTAAACTTAGCAAATCAGATATAAAATTCTGCAAATATCTTTTATTCTTTTCTTCTTTATAATGGGTTTTAAAGCTCACAACCTTAATAGAAATCGTTTAAGTAAGAACTGAAACCCCCATTAATGGTTTTACTTTCCTCATACTCATATATTTTGTCGTTATATTATTACCAATATTTTATAAATATAAATATACATATACATTTATCAATGTATTTTTTAAAGCTGAACTATATTAAAAAAAGATAACTCTTAGTAAGATATTAAAATGATATATATTGCTTACAGATTGAATTGGTTAATAACCTTGGTATCTTAAAAGCTCGTAGAATACTTAACTGTGAGAAACGCAAGAGCTATCATTTTGAAATTGTTGCCATATTCTGTGATAGTACACATTCAGCAAGTGCAACCGTTCATATTTCTGTGATTGATATCAATGAATATGCACCGACATTTCTGCAGCCATCATATGTAACAGAAGTAGACGAAGGTCGTTTGTATAAGGAAATAATACGAGTTGAGGCAACAGATAAAGATTGTACACCTCTTTTCGGTGATGTTTGCAAATATGAAATTCTTAACAACGATCAGCCTTTTACAATCGATAATGAAGGTTCGATCAAAAATACAGATCCTTTGTCACATAAAGTATCGCATAATCATATACTGTCTGTGGTGGCATATGATTGTGCCATGAAGGAATCAGCACCAATAATGGTTAGCATTAAAGTGCGGAGGGTATGTGAAGCACGTTTGGTTGGAATACCCGAGCGTATCGATTATACGGTAAGTAATTATTGAATTTCAATTGAAGAGCAGATTATATTTGAAATACCATTTGTTTTTTGTTTGTATACCGAATCTAGGCCAGTTCCATAGAATCGCTTTCCTTATTCCCAAATGCCCGTTTTGAGTTGTGCGATATGTATTGCAATGGTGAAGGCATGGGCATTCGAACGTCGATTGCTTTAAAGGTAAGAAAATGAAAATCGAATCATAAAACGAATCAAATGACATTTTGTTTTTGCAGACGAAGCACATATCTTTTGGCTGCGATCGTGACATAACAAACTGCACACCCGGCTACACGCTGGTCGATCTTCTTCCCCGTGGTACAGAATGGACAAAAGATCTGAGTTATGATGAGGGCTTTGAGCCAGTTTTCCATTTTGATGGCTCATCAGGTGTTGTTGTGCCAGATAGCTTGGTGCAGCGGCATGATTTTGCATCGCGGCCATTCAGTATTGTGACTATATTCAGACATTTCAGCCTGTCGACATCTAATAAACATGCCAAAGAGCATATAGTGTGCAGTGCCGATGATCACAGTAAGTCTTGGGTACAAATTTTAGCTAATCAAACAACTAATCTATTATTCCATGATATTCTCATAGAAATGAATCGGCATCATATGGCCCTGTTTGTTCGGAATTGTCGGTTGATTTTACTTTTGCGCAAGAATTTCAATGAAGGCGATTTAAACATATTCAGTCCAGCTGAATGGCGCTGGAAGATACCACAAGTGTGTGACAACGAATGGCATCATTATGTGCTCAATGTTGACCAATCCAAGGTCGAACTTTATATTGATGGTTCGAAATTTGAAAATTCGGTCGAAGACCGTCATAGCAATCCAGAGGTTATTGACGATTGGCCTTTGCATGCGGCACATGGTGTAAATACTACATTAACTGTTGGCGCATGTTATCAGAGTTCAGAAAATCGTCTTAAACACGGGTTCACGGGTGACATTTCCGAAATCAAGTTATCATTGAATAAGGTACTTTCCAGTGAGGATGTGAAGTGTGGTACCAATTGCGCTGAACATCTTGTACCTCCTCCCGAAAAGTTGCTCGAAGCCGATCAGCAAGTACAATCGAATTCTCAACTTAATGAAATCTATATTGAAGGCAGCAACAAAGAAAACATCGAAAGTCTATTGCAGAAAATTCAATACATCAACTCGAAACAGAACCCAACAATTGGCAGAAGAAATATAGAGGTACGAACAACAATTATGTGCATTAATCAAAGTGCAATTCGTTTGCCTACCGTTGAGACCTACATTATGGTAAATGAACCTAACTCTATGGTTGCCGCTGCTGCCTCGACCAAAGATCTCCCAGAACTTCAAAAGATTATCAGCACTAGTAGTAGTGCTAGTTCAAATTCAGGAATTGCATCCAGCACTGAAGAGCAACAAAAACCATTTTCAGAAGAGGACAAATCTAAGATTGTTATTACTGGTAACTCAAACCATCTAGTGTCGTATCCGGAAATAAAGCAAGGCGTTCGAATTTTGGGGAATATAAATATAACCATTATGACCGGGGGTCATATTCTTCATAATATGCAGAGCCTTGACTCATGTAGTGTAATTGTTTTTCCTAGCTTGAATCCCGACCACGAAGAGATCGAAGTTGATGGTGATGAATCACTCTCTTCAACTTTAGACATCAAAACAAACATTAATAAAGATGGCGTCGAAATGATTGGCTACGATACAACATCAAATTATTTAGACGTTTTGAAAGCCCTAGTTTATAGCAACAAAAAGCCAGCTTATTATTTAAATAGGGTTTTCAAACTATCATGTTCACAATTGAATTCACAATTCAAGAGCGCCGAATTTACACTCACACTTACTGTATTACATCCGAAGCAGAGTATTACAACAACGACGCCGGCACCAAATAATCTTGCCATGCAACCACTTCAACAGCAATATGGTAAGTATTACAAATAAAATGATTGGCAAGCAATTACTAAAAATGCCAACGCTTTTCTGTTTAACGACAAAGTTTTAGATGAAAAAAAAATTGATAACGTCATAATATAAGTTTTGCTTCAATATTTTTTTTGTATTTTTAAGATTCCAATATGTTTGCACATGCAATGATTCATTCGCACGATGTCCAAGAGCCCAAATCTCGGGTGCATGCCATAACGCACCACAGTAAGTTATGGTTTTTTAAATGAAATTGTTCGTGTCTTAATTTAATCACTTTTCAGCAGCTAATTCTCATCCAACAATGTTGATCATCCTTATATGCGTGTTTTTCGTCATCCTTCTCTGTGGAGTATCAATTGCGCGCATGAGGAACAGCAATCATAAATATATTGATAGGCACCAGCCTTGTCCTAAGGTAGGTTAAAATGTTGTGTGTTAGATTTATATTTAATTGAGAGATAATTTATACAGTCAAAAGTTGATCCCGAGGCAATTATTACTTTAGTTATAATCTCACACTGATATTCGCATGACAAGCAAACACTTTTTCTAGTACCCGTGGAGTGATGGTTAGTGTGTTGGACTGTCATGCCTGAGGTTTTGCGTTCGATCCCTGCCACCACCTAATTTATTTAAGCAAACGGATTTGCTGATCAAGTTAATATTTAGGATATTTAAAACAAAAAATAACCTTATATCTTTATGTTAACATAACAAAATCCATGTTTAATACGTTAGCTTCGTTGAAAAAGTTTATTAAGGTGATGCTATTTATGTTGATTGTGGTGAGAAATGAGGAAATTGTTCCATTTAAGGGCAGGATTAAGATTTTGAGCTTAAGGGATTTGAGCGTTGTTTTCAGATAATTCCAATAAATAAATAAGGTATGGTCAATTTACTTAAAATTAAGGATTGTGTAATGATACTCGGGATGGTAAAGTGTACATTAAATTTTTACTTGAAAGATAACTTGACGATATTTTAAGCTCAAGTAGCAAAACTCTTTTACATAGTTCTGTTTAGTGGGGTTTCCAATTATATTTAAAATTAAGCCTTAACATAGTATTTTTAAGCTACTTACGTGTTCTATATTAACAATTGGCGTTTTTCTTTTTTAGTTCAGAGCTGAGCTCTGAGCAGAGTCTGAGCGAGCAGAGTAGAGTAGAGTTCTGAGCAGAGTATGTTCAGAGCTCTCTGATTTAATTATGAAACAACTTGAGCACTAAACTGTCATGATTTTAAATGTCTTCTGTTTGAAGGCATTCAACATTTTCTTTAATCAAATTAATTAATAAAACAGTCATAGAGTTGGTCCATTTGACTCCTGAAATAAATTTGATTTATAAAAATGCTATATGCAATTAATTTTTTCTAAATTATCTTTCCTTCTAAAGCGACTACCTTCTTCCGCAATTTTTATTGTTTTGACGATAATTTTTTAATTTCCCGGCTTTCAAATATCAAATTGTTTGTGTTCAACATTTTACTCCGTTTACTCTGTTATTTTATTTTGAGCTCACAGAGCGTGCTCTGAACATGTTCAGAACTAAAAAAGAAACACGAGTTCGAAGCTCTGAACGATCAGAGCTCAAAAAGAAACACTTATTCTTTTGACAGTTCGAGCTCTGCTCTGAACTAAAAAAGAAAAAACGCCAAATGTTGGTTTTGCACTTAGTGAGCCTTGTGTGTGGACCGCCGCATCTAAACCACGCTAGATTTTAGCTAAGAATCTTCTCTCCAATAACGTAATACTTTCTGAAAGCTTCGCAAATAGTAGGTAAACGGTTCTTGGTATAATCGGTTTAGTCGATATGATAGATAGTTGGAGTTGTTAATGTGACTAGGTCGACTTAGCATTTGAAAAAAAATTGATGTTCAGCAATGTAATAGACTTTTATTTAGGATATATCAAGATATTTTTATAAAACGACTTAAGATTTACCAGCTAAAAAGTCAACCGGAACTAAAATTGAGTGGATATGAGATTTTCGGTATGGGTTTGTTAACAATGTTTTTTTTTAAACAAACACTAAAATTGGGGAATCTGTAAATCTTTACGTCGAAACTTTTTTATTTTTGTCAAACTTTAAATTAAAAGTCAAAAATCTTAGCATTAGAAAGATTTAGTTTAATTGGACACATTGGGATAAAATTTCAGCTAATGCCATCTAAGTATTAAATAAATTACTCCAAAACCACTTTTGGCAGTAAAACAGTGTTGAAAAATTCACTTATGAAATTCACAAATAAAAATTGTTTTAATTTTTCTTTAGATCACAGACGAAAGTTTAGTCTGGGATGATTCAGCACTTACAATCACCATCAATCCAATGCAAAATGATGTTATTTCTGAAGATAGCTCCGATTCGGAAAATTCCGATTCAGAAGATGAAGAAGGTTTGTCCTTAACCCAATTAAAATAAAAAAAATATCATTATCATCCGGAATTTTTTGTTTTCAGTTGTAAATGGTAAATATCAAAACGTCAGTCAACTGGAGTGGGACAATTCTACAATGTAAATATACTAAATCTAAAATTAAAAAATAAAATAAAAAACTTAATTATGTATAAGAAATTAATACAAAAAGTAAAGGCAAACAACAACAACAAAATGTAAAACTTTTTAAGACACATATTTTAAACGTTGAATGTTCATACGTACTACAATAATTGTGTGTATGTTTATTTAATATAAAGAAAAGTATAATATAAAATAAGAAGAACAACTTGACCGAAAATATAACATTTTAGAAAGAAAAAAAAAGAACAAAAGCAAAAAACAATAAATGCAAATAAGCTTACAAAAAAGCAAAAATTATATAAACATTATTTAGCTTGTATAATTATATTATACACACAGGGTGACACATCATTAACACATTAATAAACACGGAATTACTCAAATGTTATGTACTTATAAAATAATAATATTTGATTTTAAATTATTTTTGTAAAATATAAAAAGCTAACTTTATATGCAGGAACATAAAACAAATTAAACAACAATGCTTATTTTATGAGAAAAATAAAAACTTAAACACATAATACACAAATTCAAAAGTAAGCGTCCTTTAAACTGGCTATGTATTTTTCGTACTAGATTATTTATTTGGAAATGTTACACTGAAGGTCTTTAACAAAACTTTTAAAAATACTCTAGTTGAACAATTTAGTTATGGAAGTGATAACTAAAAGGGTGTGACGGACAAGACCGATGGATTTTGAAAGACTTGAAACAGGAAACGGGGTTGAACTTTTAATACAAAATTTACGATGACGCCTTTTAAATATTGCGAATGGTTAAAATAACTCCAACCTGAAGTTTAACCTCATACAACGCCAGTAAAATTAAATATCTTAAGTTAGAAAGTATTAATCGTCTTTAATTAGCACCACATACAAATAAAAAGGTATCAACGTAAGAATATAAATTCCGTAAAATTGAGATTTTTTTTAAAATTAATATGAACAACATTTTCAATAATTAATACGTTCTTATGATTTTTATTTATTTGTTTTAAAATTTGTCACTATACCATTTAAAAAAATGCTTTTAAACCAAAACTATCTTAAAAATAATGAAGTACAAATTTTTTTTTAATATTCTGAATGGCTATAATAATAAAAACCTAACAAAAATTAACAAAGTGACATATTAAAAAAAAGACACCACAAACTTTTAATTTAATAACAAAGAGATCTAGAAAATGGCCCCTTCAAAAATTTTGCAAAAATTGTGTGCCCATATTATTTAAGAACAAAGTAAAGCAATTTAACATCTTAAAGTAGAATGCACTACCAAAATATCTCGTATCTTCATTAATTATTTTCATATACATTTTATTTTCAAGTTATTCGCTGCCAATAGCATAATCCCTAACATGCTTTACACTTCAGTGTTAGAGTCTAAAAACAATATTGGTAACAAGTAAAACTTAAAACAACATACGAATCGAACATATAATAACAACAATTTGTTCTTAATTGTTTGATGTTATGCTCCAAGGTAACTCGATAACAAATTCTTAGGAAAATTATATTCAAACAGTTTCAAACTTAAAATTGTGTACCCATTCACCATATCTTGTAGGAATTATAAGAGTAATATAGTGTTTAAAAAATTATTTGTATTGCACTGTCTTTGAGTTGTGTCTGCAATAAAATGTTGCCGTATAAACGGTTTAATAAAAATGGTTTATAAATATGAAATTTGGCAATGCATTCTTGTCAAGCGGAATTGGTTTGTTTTTTATATTATCTTTATGAGCGATCGAAAAATATCTTTATATTTGTTTGTATTGCAAAAATGTAACTTTCTTTTGCTCATAAAGACCATAAAAACATATATATGTATCATTTATACATATATGAGGGTGACTTTCCGCAACCGTTTTTGTTTTCGTTCCCATACTGGAAATTAAAAACAAATCATTCTTGAAAATTGGAGCCCTTAACATTAATATTAAGAACTCTTAAATAAGATTTCAAGTAAACTTTTCCCTTTTTCTTTTAATTTCTATAGCCCGACGGTATTTCATAGTATCATTTTGCCAGTGAAAGGTTTCTCTCAAATGAAAGTGTTAATCGCGGCTTGTTCTTTACTTTCAATGGGGTAGAGTACGGGTCACTTAAGCTTAATCTTTCATAAAGTTCTTAGAAACGTCCCCAACACAAACAAATTAATATTTTTCGAAATATTTTTTGTTTAAGTGTAGCGGTTTGGTGCTGAGGACTTGGCATGTTCTTTCACAAAGGAATTGCCATTTATAAGAAAGCTAAAATCAGTGAAGAAGTCCGTACTACTTAGTTACTGATAGTTAAGGATTGGTTTCAATTCGGAGATGAACCCTTCACTGAAAAAGATGGTACTCTCAAATACCGCCAAGCTATAGAAAATTAAGAAGCCTTAAAATGCCGTGGACTAAATATTGATATATGTATGTATAAAGGGCTCAAATATTCAGGAAATTTTTTTTTAATATTCCCAGCAAGGGGACAACAAATAAAGTTGAGAAAAAAGTACTCGAATATATAGTATATATAATAAATATATACATTGGATATAATATTAAAAATAAAAAACAAGTAGTATATAACATCAAATTCATATTTTAGAAAATCCAATTTTTCCTCTCACTATATACACAGCTTGCGATAAATGAAGTGCTTTTCTTGATTTACCATTCAAATGTATAAAAATTTAACTATAATACAATAAAAAATGAAAATGAAAAAAAAATAAAAATATAAATCAATGATGATGGTTCATCATTGGAAAATATTATAAAATTTATGAAAGAAAAAATTTGCTTAGGACATACAAAAATTAATAATAAAATTATGTACAAGAAGAAAAGAAATGCTTTTGTTTGTGTTTATTTTTCTATTTATTTTAAAGTTTATTTTTATAAATTTGTTTGTTTTTTATTTTTTGTATTTCTTAGAAATTAAATTTATTTATCTTTTTTTTTTTTGTTAAACAAAATATAGTTTTAAACAAAATGTACCCGCATAGATATAGTGTTTTCTCATTTTTTAATATAAGAGAAACAAATACATATATGCACTGCATATAAATATATTAAAAAGAAATAAATAGCTTAAGCATTACTATGAACACACAAATACAAAAAGCGTTTTAAAAAGAACTGTTAGATAAATATGAAACAAAAGAAATAAAGTAAAAATATATATTAAAAAGTGAGTAAATTAAAAAACAAAAAATAATATTGTAATAAATGTATAGCTGGACCTATTTATATGTGTTTCACGATAAAAACAAAAAAAAACTTTATATCCCTAATTTGTTTTTTAGCAAAATAACAAAAAACATATATAAAATATAACAACATGTAAAGCTTTCTGCTTGTCTATTAGTTTAATATTAATCATTGTTCTATACACCTGCTATGTGATAATACCACTACTATTAACACTTTTTTTAACTTTGCGTATTTTAATAAATTTTTGTTTTATTTTGGTGTTTTTAAATTGTACTGGGTTATGATTACACTGTAGTTAGATTTATTCACCTTAAACCCTTATATATTTTGTTTTTTTTTTTTTTTTTTTGTTGAATTAATGGTAAAGGAAGTTATGCACGCAACATAAACAGGACAGTTTAGGGCAGACATTTTTTGTTCTTATTATTGTTCCACTATATGTTTAAAAGAAAACTGAAAGAGGGATCATAGACTTACGAACATAGAAATGAATTTGTCTCCGAAGGAAATGAACAAACATAAAAAGTATATGTGATTGTTCAAAAACAGCTTGTGAAGGATAAAGAAGAGATATGAAACTTGAAACGAAATTATAAAAGTCAGCGGAACTGTGACTAAAAATTTATTGAATTTTTGCTAATCGGTAATCAAACAGTATACTTCTGGTTAAGATAGTTAAACATTTAACTTCTCTTAAATTAAGCTGTGTTTATTACAAAAGTCCTAAAAGTATTTGGGATATTAATAGGAAATTTTGTTTTTAAACCCTGACTCGAAAAAATATACATTTTGAACTTGAATAAAATCCACAGTAAATTTGTAGAGAAAAAAACTGATGAAAATAATTATGACATCAAAATAATTCGCGTCAGTCCAATTTATTATAATTTTGGAAATTACCTGATTGATAATAAACAGTTTGCATTGTGAACAAGGCTTCACGCTGTTTCATTTTAAAATGTTACTTACTTGGACAAGATTTTCAACTCTATCACATTTGCCAGTCCTTCCGCTGGTTTTTACTAGTTACTTATTCATAATAATTGTACGTATTTCATAAACATTCCAATTTAAACCACATGCCTCAATTTTAATATAATATTTAATTTTGAACTCCTTTGAAAAATTGTCCAACAAATATTATAAACAATATTATGATTTTTTTCTTTGCTATTTTATACAAGTATTCAGTATGTCAAAATAGACAATAAAACACATCAAACCTAGGAATAATTTGCATATTGATGAAAATTGATACAGAAACTTATCCTCATTTAAAACAAGTTAAACAAGTGACAAAAAGCATTTGTCAGACATTTTTAAAATTTCGATAATTTCTTACACCAATTTTTTGTTGTGTTGCTTGTTTAAGAAAAAATCTTGCCACTGTTTGTGGACAGTTACATATTTAATAAATAGCTTTACAATATTTTTGAACAATGTTGCCATTTGAACATTAATATGGAAAAAGTTAAATTTAAAATTTTCCCATTTCATGAACAAAAATGTATGTTTTCTGATATAAAAAAAACAATAAAACTAAAGCTATACCTGAAGCGCTTTTAGATAAAAGAAACAGTTCAGGCACAATAAGCGAAAGTTCGAAAATTTCTAAACGCTTGACCGTACAAAAAAGTCACTGAAGTTATTTTGTTGTACAACTCATGATCTGCGAAGTTTATCTAAAAACATACATTTTTTACAAAAACTTAAATAATTTTGTATGTTCACTTGCGATTTTTGGAGACTTGTTGGTAATGAGAGTCACAGTGTCAATACCAATTTTAATCGATGTGACTAGACTAAAACTGTATATATTTTAAAGAAAGGGGTTGACCTTATATTATTTTTTAACAAACCTGTTAGGGTTCTTAATGAATTTTTGAAAAACATCTACTTTCTATAATTCTTTGTAAGTTTTTGTTTGGTTATAATTAAAGTCTCGCTTTTAATTATATTTAAAATAATATACCCCTTTTGATACCATCATCCGATTGATTTTACCGCTTTTCATTATTAAGCTATACATTCAAATGGTCTTCTCATAAAAATATTTTTCATGGGTGAAATACCGCGACCAATTACGAAAAATATAAGAACTTAACCACAGAAACATAGTCGGTGTCAAATTTAAAAATTGCACTTCTAAGTCATTTTCAATGCATAATTCGAAGTTATCAATCAATCGATGTAGCCGCCAATATAGAACTGTAATTGGAATGTTAACTGGCAAATTTGGCCTTTGACTAAAGTTTCATTGTTATTGAAACCCGTTTTTGACTTTAAGTCGTAAGATAAAACGTTTCTCTGAGAATTGTTCAAGATCATTGAACGGCGCCAGTTTTAATAAAACCAAACAAATTGTGAGTACAAAATGACGCTTCCCAAATTACATAAAAGTAATTACAATTGAGTGTCAAAATTAAAATCTATTTAAGAAACGTTTTGTTTTTTTCCAGAGGGAAATGGTCTGATCATTTACTGCAAATATATTCTGACTGTACGAGATAGGCCTTAACAAGTGCAGCACATCTCGGTCAAAGAAAACAAAGTTAAGAAATGAATAGTATTTGATTTATTCTGCATCGATTGGAACAGCAAAAAAGGAATAGCGTTTAGAAATGTCATCGATGAGAAAAATTCCGAAGAAAATTTCTTCAACGATAGCCTATAAAATCCATTTTACTTTAAAGTGAGAAATTTTCGAGTGGTTGTAGTTATTCAACCTATTTCTAGTGGAGTTCGGAATATAAAGAAGAACAAATTCTTAAATCCAGCTTATTAAGATTTCTCTCTCTTTAACTTTAAAAAAGCGTTATCTTTTATAATGCTATAACATTAAGGTACTACGTGTATATCGAAAAAAGCAATAAATATCACCGTATACCTGCATTTAAATTGACCGTAAGTATTATATCTCTTCCAATTCCATATGGTGTTTCTATTCATAGTTGCAAAAATCGGTCAATCTAAACGCTAACTATCGGATGTCAATTTTGAAAGTTTTTTTTTATTATATTGTTTGACTTATTTAGTTTAAAAAAATGTGCAATTATTAATACTTGTAATGCTTTAGCATCACTTTCATTTCCGCTCTTGTGTTGCCATTTCCTTTTTATTCTAATATGTTTCATTTCTTCATATTAAGTTTAACAAAAAAAATACAAATCATATCAACTTGGGACAGATACGAAATCACTGATTGCTAAGTTTTATTTAAAGAAAGTGAACTTCAAGTTTTATTTTCATAGTTTTTGTCACACTTTCTCTTTTCTGCATTTTATTGCAAACAAGGTGTAGTATAGTATCTTTTTATCTGATGTCTAGCTAAACAAAAAAAAAAACAGAACAATCAAAAAAATTATTACACAGAAAAAACGCAATTCCAAAATATAATTTATTATAAAATATATATATATATATATATTATTACGAATATCTCGAAAAAGAAAATAATTAACGAAACTAAACGAAAGCAAAAATTATGAGAAAAAGAAAAAAACCGTCCAACTGGTCAAAAAGCTTAAGGGGGAAATTTAAGTAAATAATAAAATAAATATAAATAAACATACAAAAACCAAAGCGTACATTGTTTTTTTTTTTTAATTCTACTATAGAGGCATAATTAGTTGGGACAGATAAGAAACAAAAAGTCTGCCTAGTGTTTGTGTCTGCAAGAAATTTATTTGATGTTAAGGCAAAGAGTGGATGACTTGAAATTATTTTTCGAAAAATAGAGTCGATCGAATCTTAGTCTGCTTTGTTTCCTCCAATATGAAGTAGCAGCTGCAACTTTCCACAATCCAAATCAATTAAAAAATTATTTAAGTTGAATTTAATTGAAATTAATTCAGTCACGAAAAAAAATCCTCTTGTCGAATTCCAATAACTTGAAAACCGACGATAATTTTAACTTCGAAAAAAATCTATCGGTTTAGAAAAAAAGTGAATTTCAGAACTCTAATTTTGATTTTTTTTATTTGATTTCGAGAGAAAATTAAACGTAGAACACAGCTAATAGGTTGTGTCAAACTACCAACAACTCTCGTCATCATTATTTTATTCGTTGGTCTTAATTGTCTGAATTGTTGCGATCCTTTCGAATTCTATGGACATTTTCAATTCTGCAACAAACACGTCTATCTCTAAATGTCTCAGAGATACACATTTCTTTTGGACTTATTATTAGTATCTAAAATATATTTGGCGGTCTCTGTCGCTTGATCGCACTTTTTTGGGGGTAAACTTAAATCTTAGTAGTTTAATAATGAGGACCTGAGAAAGACAACAATTTTATGAACGAAAATGTACTACCCCTTTGGTGGAAGTAAAGAATAAGTCGCAATGGACACTTTTGCAGAACGTTAATTACTGATAAAAAGTCAGCGTATCCTTCAAATGAGAAATCTTCATTATACTTATTTGGGACACTTTGTTAATAATAAATTCGTCAACAATTCACTCATTCCTTTCATTTTGAATATCTTTAGAAAAAAAACGTTACAAATAATCAGAATTAACAATGCTAATAATAATAGTAATAATATTAATAATAATTATAATAATAATACAAGTTTTTAATACAAATTATAAAAACTAAAAATAATAATAAATAATTGTAATAATATTAATAATTATTAATATTATTATAAAAATAATAATAGTAATTAAGATTATTCAGGGAGGATTAAATAAAATGTTTGAATAAAACAAGATTTTTAGCCAATAATGAGCTTTTGTCTGTTTATTATTGAACTCCTCAAAGGTTGGTAGTAAAAATTAGGGTTTAAAATTTAGAAAACTCAGTTAATGCGATGGACTTCAGTGGTTTTGTAGAAAACAATGAAATAATAAATTTAAATAACGAATGAAAATTTTTATTATTTAAAACGTCTTTTTTTAAATATTTAAATCATAAAAGAATGATTATTGATAAAATAGTTTCCAACAAAATATTTATTTACGCTAATCAATAAAAGTGAACCTTAGTGGTTGTGAGTATATTACGTTCATTAAGTAACATTTAACAATTATTTAGAATCTTAGAGACCTGAAGAAACGACTAATCACACTTGAAAGTTCTTCATATTTCGTTCATTAGGAAGAAAAAATTCACGATATATTAAAAATTTGTATGAAAATTTAGGTTTTGTAATGTATAATATAAATTTAATATATTTGATTTGCGACTTTGGATTGTAAGATTGTTGCATGCAATTACTTGCATATTAGACTATTTTTTTTTAAACTTTTAGAAGCTTTTATATGCGTCAAGTTTTTGAAATAAAACGCATGTATATGCTGATTTGGTATGGAAAATTTGTTGTTGAAATCACATAGATAATTATGTGTCTGTGCAGAAATGAATTGTTCATGCTTCCGCAAGTTAACATCTAATGAGTTTTTGCATGCCTTACCTATTTAGCATCACTAGCATTACAAGTAAAATATAACAAATAAAGATAAAATGCCTAAATTCATAAAATAAGAACCAAAACCAAATTAAAGTATACAAACTGTTACAATACACAGAAGATGTTTTTAATTATCACATCGCCCATCACTTATATTGACCGCCTTAGAAAAACATAAGGCACAAATAATTGACGGGTAGGAATCTCATATTAATGAAATGAAACTAACAGAAAAACACAACATATAAAATGAATGTGCAGTATTATAAACTTAATAACAAATTAATAAAAACAAAATAAATCGCCATTTAAGCAGAAGACATACAATTGCATGTATAAATAAAAACAAACATTAGCAACTAAAAACAAACCAAACTAACATAAATATAGAAACACACTTGAAAAGGCCAAGTTAAATTTTTATGAACATTCGTTGAAGCATACCTAATGAATAAGAATACATTCACTTATATATAAAGTATATACATAATAAGAAATCTACATTAGCAGACAAACAAAATAATAGAACGAATTTTAAAACGGCAAAATTATATATATCGCTTTACATCTTCATTGTACCCATAGTTAAGTAGGCTATATATTATTCTTAAAAAAAAATTGATCTTATTTCAAACATAAAATGACAAAGCAAACAAATATTTATTATAACATATAGTACCTCAGTACATAAGAATAAAAACATTTAATGAGAATAAGCGAACAAGTCTGTGCAATCAGTATGTAGAAAAGTATTTTGTGTTTCTGTTTCCGCCCAAAAGTGCTGTATACTATAAGATACTTTCTTAGACTCCAAGAGACAAACAAATCATTATTATTGTAAAAAAGGAACATATATGCATATATATATATGTACATGTATGTATAGATACAGGGTGTCTAAATTAAACAAAAAAAAAAAAACAGAACAAAATGTGGTTTGACTTTTAATTCAAAGCGGGCGAAAAGCAGGAAGGATTTGAAAGGGTTGTCCATACAAATTGCTTTTGAACTCCTTAATATTCCTTCAGATTTCTAGCTAAACCGACACACATATATACGAATTACAGGAAATATAGCAGCAGTCCGAAATATCTACCTTAAAGACAAATATACATATATTGTTAATTACTAGTTTTGTCATGCGTGAAATCTTTTCAAAATATTTTGTTTCTAATATATTTTCCTAATCTTCGAAGACCATACAGGCCTCTATATATTTAAAGCATAAGGACCTTGGTTTTTGACTATAAACAAATTATTGATTAGCTATCACCTTACACAATTTTACCACCCAAACTCCTACTTCTTCCAAGTCTGAAATAAATCATTTTTTTTTCTTGAAAACATCTCAGATGTTGTCAAGGTCCAACAACTTCCAATTCTGACTTCAGATATTGCATAAGAAGAAGATTTTCATCTGTCGATTCTGATGCACGTTTTTGTCACTTGAGATAATTTGATGGAAAGGACTCGATATGTATCATCTTCAACTCCAACAACAAGAGTTGAATTCCACAACTATTTATAATGTGAAGATGGTAAACATAGTTCCACCTGGAAGTGTGAAAGTTTTATGCGAGGTTTTAAGCATTTTCGACATCCTTGATCGTAGACCCAATACTATCCGTAGCAGTTGAAAAATAGTATTCCTGCATTTCCTTCCATAACAAGGATTTATACGAAAAACAGTATCTTTTTTAAATTTAATTTTTACTTTATACATTGTATATTTTATAAATACAATATCTTTTTATTTTATGTTTAAGTCACGAGCATAATTTCAGACTATTAGAACACTCGTTCATATAAATACAATTATAATTAGTCTTAATTTACAATTGAAATTTATTATTTTTTTTGTATAACTGTGTAAAATATATAGTAAATGATTTATTGTTAGTTATTAATTATTTGCCTTAGGCTTTGTGTTCTAATCTTTAGTTAAATAATTCTAATTCTTATTTGATCTCTGCTAGTGTTCCAATCTAGAGAAAGGAACAATACAAAATATCCTACAAAAACATTATACATTATACATTTTTATCTAATACTAACTCCCACTCGTCTTATTTTTTAATGTATACATTCGAGTTTGTTTGGTTGAGATTTAAATAACACAAAGTAGTAGTTTATAGAGATTTCATTAATATTATGAATCCTTGCAAATTTTTGAAGTCATTTCATTTAGCGGTTCTAATTCTTTGCTTGAAATTAAATCAAACTCTTGGACAAAATAATAAAAATGCTTATAGCAGGTGTTAACATGAGCTTCCTGATTGAAAATAAAAGAAATGGAGATGAAATAATTTAAGCTAGAGAATAAAATCATTTGAACATACCGCTCCGATGCTTACAATTCGGTCAAAATGATGGATGTACACATGGACGAATACACGAAATAAACGGGTAAGTATTTTCCTACAAAGTGTGACAAAAGTTTTGGGAAAAGGCACATCCGTCGATACGGGAAAAACAGTTTCGTTGTTTATTTGCGATTCTATCCAGTCCATAAGAAGTTCAACGTAACGTGGCGCTGGTAGATGTGTTGGCTTCTTGTAGCTTTTATTTTGTATAAATCAAATTAAAACTAACTTTATAAAATGCTTTTTAACGAAAGAAACTTACTTTTCCCCATCTGCCCAAAGGTATTCATACCGTGACCCACCAGACATAACTGGACATGTTGTTTCACTGCAGAACTCAGACACAGTGCCATAAATTAGATTTATTCGATTAAAGAAGTCCACAACTAAGAAACGATGGAATTAAACAAAAATAAAATGGACATGCTCATATTATGTATTTTAAATATGTATAAGGGCGTAAAAAGAAGAACGAAATTTGTCAAGCTATTAAACCTGCGTTGAAATTAAAATATTGTCAAAAAATAAGTCAAAATCTCAGAGCCGATTTTGTTAGTTAATTTATGGTGTGGCATTACTTGTCATGTTGGGTGCTACGTGCTAGCACTTTTCCTTATTTAAATTTAGACCGTCCGTTTATATTTACGATATTTTCTTAATAAATTACAGAAAAAGGAGTATGTGAAAAATAAGAAATAATTTAAAAAGTTAATAAAGAAAAGTCCTTTTTTTATTTTATTTTAAAATTCAATTCATTTTTAAAAAAGGAGAATTGACATTTTGTTCTACAATTGATATGTGTACGTATATAGCACTCACGTTGTTTTAGCGTTAAGTTGCAACAAAATGTTGTATATACGACTGTTCTGTACTTTTTTGAATAACAAAAATAGAAAGCGGATCCAAGTGGTATTTATTATTTCCCTGACATTAAAACATTTAATTTACATTGATCGAGAATACAATATGAACAATGTAATACTTGATGAAGCATTAATTTAAAAATGTAAAATACTACACATCTCGTATTGGTTAATTCAAATTTGCAGAATTTGCAAGTGTGGTTCTTAATTTTTTTTATTTATCATTGTTTATAAATTCAATAATACGTAATCCTTTTTATTTATCTGGTTTTTAGGCAGCAGACCTGATATATTTTTGCCTATTCTTCTTCAATATCTTTGAAGAAAATGCATATGAAGAATGAACATAATTTTACGGTTTCTGACTTCTCAAAAAATTGTGGACTTAGCTAAAAAAGGTTAAAGTTATCCAATTTCTCATTTTATTTAGTTTTGAAATTGATTACTTGCAGTGACAGAAAAACAAACAATCGGACCACTTTTTATGTGTTAAGTTATTATAAAAAAAACTCAAATATTTGAATTCTTATCTGTAATTTATTTATTTTTTTTAACAAACTTTTTGCAAAATAAAGTTTCTTTGATAAATAAGATATCAATAACCGGAGAAAACATTAAGACCACTTTAAAGAATGTTGAACATTTATTACATAATAGCAGCAACTAAAAGAATTCTTTGTATTGCAATATTTTTATATTTACTGACTTAAACAGGTATTAAACAGGTAAGCTTAACAATCTAGCTTACTGAGTTTTATTTTATATAGTTTTATTTTGGTGACTAATTATTATCTTATCTTATCTTACTAATATTATGAATGTGAAAGTTACTCTGTCTGTCTGTTACTCAATCACGCCTTAACTCTTGAACCAATTTGCATGAAATTTGGTATGAAGATATTTTGATACCCGAGAAAGGACATACGCTACTTTTTACCCCGGTATAACGCATTCCCATGGGAAAATTCAGGTTGGCCCAAACTGCTGAACAGATTTAAATAGTTTGAAACTTAAGAAAGAACATGAGTTACTTTTGAGCTCGGGAAAACAACGCATTCCCATGGGAACAATTACTTTCTGGGGAATCTGATCGCTTTCACTCTTAAATTACCAAAGATTTGAATAATATTTGGGAAATCCTGCAAATATTTTATTTGTCGTGTAAATTTAATTGTTTATTTAATACTTAATGATTTACTCGGTTCGTCAAAAAAGTACAGCTCAGGTTTTTTCATACTACTATCCAAAAACACTATCTAATGCGGACGAAGTCGTAGGTAAAATCTAGTTTTATATAAAATAAGGCAGAAGATTCACCAAATCTAAGCATTAGATCAACTTCATAAACCTACTTTGATTGCCATACGCTTTAAGGTCTTAAAGTGCATTACATTAAATAACTACTATGTTAAGAATATTCTCTTAAAAGCAATTTTGTATAAAACTCAGAAAGCTAGAAGTAATACATTTTGAAAATTCATTAAAATGTTCTAAAAATCGTACTTTTTGAGAATTTATGCACCTTATTGCAATAACTCAGCCCGATGTGAAAGGGGCTTTACTGAGTGTTGACAGAGTCGACAAAAATGAGTTTAGCGGTTTATTAGAGAATAACAAAGTTCATAGTGTTTCGGTCAACATTGAGAGATGAAGCTTTGAAGTAGTTAAGGACTTTGTTCACTTGAACAAAAAATGAAACGCAACAGTTTTTTTTACCAATCTTCGAGTGATTCAAAACATACAGAGTTTGAAAGCACACCGTTGTTCAAAATTCGGAATTAAAGTATTCGTATTTTTTTTTTGGAAAAATATACCGAGCACAAAATTCCTTCAGAAACAACCTTTCGCGAAAAACATGAACACAATTTGTACAAAAAAACAATCGATACTATCAAAAACTAAATAAAAAATCGATTGTTATGGGTTTCAATGGACGAGATAACAGACGCAGTAAACAGATATGTTACAAATGTTATCATTGGAATTTAGGATCCAGATGAGACGTTCGCTAAAGAAACATTTTTATTAAAAGTATAGCAAAACTGAAAATGACAAATCTCTCAACCATCGCCCGGCTCTTCGATGATACGGTTAGAATTCTGGGTGAAGATTTTAACAAAGACTCGATCTTACTTTTTTTTATCAAACGCTGCACCGTTTATGGTGAAAGCGGAGTATGTGAATTAGAAGTGAATATGCTGACATTAACCGCTTTATATCAATTGGAAAAAAAGTTTTTAAAAGCTCCATCCAGAGTGAAAATTTTTAGAGACATAGAACCTGGACTGGAACTTCCTCCACAAGCAATCATAACGATGGGGGACATGGCTCGAAGCGGTGAACTACTACGCCAGCATTTTGAAAAGATTGTTTGGATTTTGTATACTTTTTTTTTTGGCATCAAGCTATGGGTTTATAGTTACATCAATTTCAAAAATTAAATCACGTGATGCGATGAACACAATTTACAGCATTTACAGCAGAGTTTTGGCTGCGAAATCAGTGAAGAAAAAAATAGAACATGTAATGGAAAAAAAACTGGTTTCGAAAAACTAAAAATAATTGACATAGCTTTGTTAGGAGAGAACTCCATAGTAGTTGAAGACTATACAATTGACGTTGAACGGAAGTTTTCCATGTATAAAAGTGTTTTACGATCAAACAGGCAAAGCTTAATTATCAAAAATTTGAGTCAAATGTTAGTTATTTACTACATCAAAAATTTGCATTAATTTTTTTATTTTTGTGGATGTTTCATCTTCAAAAAGTTGAAGTGAAGAAGAGTTTTGTTTGATCTTTTTTTGATTGGAATTGTTCTTATTAATTAATTTCCTAAAGCAAATAACGCTTCTTATAAACATCTTTAACAATTATTGAGCATCTTTTGAGGGCATATATTTGATTTTTAACGGTATATTATAAGCGCTTAAACCTAGTTTTTTAGGACATATTTTTGGTTGCCCTAATCATGACTTTGTTTATTATAGGGATTTTATTTTATTTTATTTTTGTTATGGTGTGTATCTTATTTGATAGATTGAACCCAACACTACACCAAAAATTCGTCTTTTTCACTTCCAATATCTGTGACCTTTAACCCGCCGTTGGTGACGCAAATTTGACTTTGATCAATGGTGACGCCGGTCTCATGGACCGGGTTTTTCAACTGAAGATTTTTCGAAATATGTTACTAATATTTCACGTTTTTTTTTTAAATATATGTTTCTTGACAATAAAATAACGATATTAAATCAACAGAAGCTCTGTTATGACAATACACAAATTCAAATTCAACAAAAGACAATATCGGAAGAGAAATTTATTCGCATTTTTTCACGAACCCGGTCTCACAGACCAGTAGGTCACCATTGGCGGGTTAAGGAAGGCACCTTGGACCTTTACTTTTTCTTCTTTTTGTAAATGATTTTTTCCAAATCATTAAATCTTCACTTTGCCTTATGTTTGATGACGGAATTAGACTGCTAAAATGTATTAAATTGACAATTGATCCAATTCTTCTTCAAAACGATTTAGATAGTTTAGTTAGCTTGTGTTCTACACACCTGCTACATCTTAAATTGATTATATAATATTTCATCGTAACTTTACTAATTAAATCATGAAACGGTCTCCAAAAAAAAAAGGATTTTGGAGTCATCTTTGAACTGAAATTAACTTTTATTCTCCTCGTCGACTAAACTGTAGAAAAAGCTTACTCCTTACTTGGTTTAATATCTCGTAATTCCAATGAATTTTTTGAGCCTTTTACACTCAAGGCGTTAAATTACTGCTATATCGGATCAGTACTTGAGTATTGCTGTGTAATATGAAACCCGTACTCTGCATTTTAATCCACTTGAAACCATTCAAAAACGATTTATTAGAATCAAAATCAAACGGGGTGGCGCAACAGTCCGTTGTGAACCAGGGCCTAGTGACTTACAACTCTCAACCATTCCTGTGTGCGAGTACTGTTGTCAGGAATGGAAGGGACCTACAATTTTTAGGCCGAATCCGAACGGCTAGTTTGAGAAAGCGCTTTTTCATGACAAGAATTACTCTTGAAGGATTTGTCAATTCCTCGCAAGAGGCAGTACCCGCGAAAATTATTTTTTTAAATTAAGGTTGCACAGGCAGGGATTGAACCCAAGACCCCTTGCATGACAGTCCAACGCACTAACCATCATGCTACGGGTACTTACATTAGAATAGTAGTATGTAAATTAAATTGGAATATCTCAATGCCTTCATGCGGTACAAGGTGTAATCTTCTTGACCTTCAACAATTAAAAACTGGAAGACGATACTTTGAGATTGTTTTAATTCGTGATATTCTTGCTTAGCAATCTGATTACTCCTATTTTCTTTCGCTGATTAAATTATATGTTCCTTAAAGAGAGTTGCGAGTACATAAAATATTTTTGAATCATTTCAGAGACTAAACTACGGGCTCAATGAGCCCATAACACGATGCCTGAAACATGCAAGTCTAGTATGTAGTTATATTGACTTTTAAAACAATATTTATTTTAAAGAAATGTTATGCTTCAATCAATGCACCACAAATTGCAGCTATTTTTCAATTATTCTAAAAGATTATATATATTAACATTATATATAGTCTTCTTAATGATTAAATAATTCATGAATAAAAAACACAAAGTGGTCCTATTGTGTTGCCCGTCACTGTAATAATGCATTGGTGGAAAATTTTTTGGTTAAATAATAAATAAAAACTTCCTAATAAAAATTAATGCAACATAGGAAAATGTATACATTTTCAAACTTAAAATGTCTCTTAAACCTCAATCGCCATGGGTATCTTGTATCATATCCTAGCAAGCGGACAACAGAACTGAAACTTATTGCTTCTTGCTCTTATTTTGCAATAAACAATGACAAGTTTCAAACTTGGTGATTAAGGAAGAACATCACATAAACTAAATTATTTATATTTTAAAATATATTTACCATGCACAGCCAGCCAATCGTTCATGTTCTCGCCTTCCGGCAAACGCACCACCTGACGCAAATTAATGCCAGACTGAAGACTTGCCTGTGCCTGCTTATGCAAAGAATATCGAATTGTACCGGTTGAAAAGCGTTTTTTCGGCCTAAATGTCTAGTACAAGATAAAATTCAATGATTTGATGATTTCGTATGTTTTAGGGTAAATAGTGTATATTAACCTTTCCTTTTTGAAAGAATTCAAGAAATCCGTTTAGAGCCATTCTTTCTTTCTGAAATAATTGTGTGTAATTTTTGTTTAATAATTTTTATAGATTGAGTAAATATGGAAGCACAGAATTAGTGTTGCATAGATGGATGATGAGTTTATTTCAATGGTTTTATTTTTGGTCAAGTGAATTATTATTATGCGTTTATTTATTTATACAAAAATGCATTTATTTGTTATGAATTGAAGCGCCACTTAAATTTATATGGAATCAAAATATTAAAACTGTAGTACTTTCACATTATTTCGACGCATTGTAATGTTTTTTTTTTAATTTTATTATTATTTAGTGAATAATTGAAAATTATTTATTGCTTATATTTTCTTTATGTGAGCCCGTCGTTTCGTTTGCTTTAACAAATACAAAACTTAGTTGAAGGAAGAAGAAATAAGATTAAACAACTGTAATGTCTTATGCATATTAAAATATTAAATTTGCCCTCAGAATGGAATATAGTGTTTTTGATAAGAAGCTGTCAAAATTCAGGGCAGGTGTTTTTCTTTTAACAGGGTGTCTACACTATACATGATTTAAATTCTGTCTGCTTTTGTTTGGTGAGAAAATGTTGACATGAAATTTAAAAGATACCTGTTTTACTTTTTGGGTTGGCTGATAAATTTATAAGTTTCCTTTAAGTAAGATTAAAATGTTTCACGGATTTGACCAATGAAATAACCCATGCAGAAGAAATAATAAATCAGATGTCTTAACATAATTTTCACTGCCTCACTAGCACAAAATGTATGTAATAAGTTGTTTGCATTAAATGTAAAGCTAACATTGGTTTTCCTTTTTATCATTGGAAACAAACATTCGAACTTTTTTAGACAGGTCATTAAGCTATCATTAAAAATTTGCTATCCTTATTGAAATCCAAAAACAAATTTTTACTGACAGAAATCTGTCATTAGAACTGTGTGAAATTGGAACACAAATCACTGGAACGATTCGTTTCACTCTTGAACATAAAAGTATAAGCTGTTCAGGAAAATGATTTTAGGTCCGGATAATTAAAAAATACATTTTTAGAGAAAAATAAATGTGCAATTACACTTTTTTTCTCAACAAAATTCCTTGCGTGATTTCAGATCGATCAGTTTATAATTTTTATTTCTAATCAAAGGCAAACACCGTCACATATCGATTCAAAAAAATTTTCGGATCGATTTCAATGATAGCTATAAATGGCACCTAAACATTTTCCGGTGGATTACAATCAGAAATTCATTTTCAATGCTTCAATATAAGCAGATTTTTAAATTCATCGTCAAAAACAATATTTTGTTTTTTAAAAGCCCGCTGGAATTTTTATCTCTAACCTCTCTAAAACAGAAGTGAAAAGTTCAGAAGGTTTAAAATTTTACTTTTTCACTAAATAAAACTAAACTAAACTAGTTGAATGATATATGATGCCTCTCAAATATAATATTTTTTATGAACACGCCTTTTTTTTAAACATAGGTTCAAGGCACTATTACAACAACTTGATCCCAAAAATATATGAATCTACAACGGTTTACAAAAGTTTACTTTTAATTTAAAAAATAAATTATTATTGCAAGACATAATCTTACAAGTCCCAAATTCGTTCGCCAAACACCCAGAAAATTAACGGATCGTTTTACCAAACGCTTGTCTAGGACCAATCGCTACCTTAGGGTGTATACTTTTTAAGGATAAAATCCTCTCAATTTAGCTTATAGGCCGAAAAAGAGTAAAGCCATTTAGTCGGGACTGCTTTTAGTTCTACACGAATGATTCCACAACTACTCTGTGCATTTATTCTGTCAGTTGGACATATGTCCTTTATATAAAAATGTATCCGAATACATTTGGGGAAATGTGCAAATATATTTATTTATGTCCATTAATTAAAAAGAAAGCATTAGATTTAAATAAATATATGTATGAGGTTAACTAAACAAAAATTGCTCATATATTTAACGAATATTTAATTTATATTTTTTATTGTGTTAAGTGCAAATCATTTTTGAAATAAGTATCCATATCTAAACAAATGGTTTTTCATTTTCAAGTCAGCACTTTATATTTTTACGCTTATATTTATTATTTGACAGTCACACTTGAAAGATAGAAAGGTTTCCTTAGAAATTAAAATTGTAGAGATAAATTATGTCTTTTCCCGATCGTCGTAGTTACCCTGAGCCTCCACAAGGGAAAAATCCAATCCAACTTCTCTTCTCATTCCAGCAATCTCATCCGCAATCCAGTGTTTTTTTTTAATGGGCATATTATGTCTTGCCATGAGCAACCTGAAATGTCACATTTGACACAACGGTTAATCTGTTGTTTACTTATTTGTTGATTTACCTTTTTTGTCGGTAGATGTTGTCTTTTTACAAAATAAAATTAAAACAAATTACATAAAAAATGCCTTTGAGAAGTAGTAAACAACAACAATATATGAAATTAAATATATTTCCATTTTCTTTAATTAGTTTTACTTACTTACGTTCACCACTACATACAACAAAAACGTCAAATTTGATGACAGGATTTTGATCTACTCAAAAAATTCAAACTGCGATGACCAGATCATGAGCTGGATGTTGGATTGTTTGCTCTTTGCTCTTAAAGAGTTGAAATTAGAATTTTTATGATTCGATTTCGCAAGTATTCTATATCCCACACGCACAAATGAGGAAAAGAATTGCAAATCTTATTTATGTAGTTGCTTGATGTGAATGAATAGTTAATATTGTCTGCGAAAATTTTTAGAAGTCTTAGAAATAAATCAGGCTAAGTATATTCTTCATAAATAGTCTTCTTATTTGAGTACATTTTTAACATAATTTCTTTTATAAAATAACCAATTTAGATGAAAGTAAGCAAAGAGTTTTACCCTAAGCTGCTCCGTTTTAAAAGGATCGTAACCAGAACGAAAACGTTATATTAGTGAAACTAATCGTGAGCAGGGTGTCTTCCCACATTTATATTCGCTGATTAGATTTGTAAACGTCAAAAATACATATAAAGTGTTTTTGGTTAAAGTAAGTTGTTGTGTAGCCTATGTTATGTATTAAATTCATTATCATTTTTATTTTTGTTTAACTTGGAAAATAATGTGGGCTTCCAAGTTGGGTTTCCTATGGAATAATAAACTGTCATGCAAAATAATTACCACCAATTGTAAAAGTAATCTTTTCACTTCTTCAAAATGCAATGCTGGGCACTCAAAATGGGCAAATATAAGGCACATAAAAGCTTTGAAAGATGGACAAAAATCGGCATTGTTCACAAAATATGCACGACAAATCCGACTTGCTATCCAAGGTACTCTCCAGCATTGTTTTTATCTTAATTCAACTTATATAACTTAAAATTGCAATGGTTTTTCCTTTTTCTATAGACGGTGGATCATCTGATCCTGCTCTTAACGTTCAATTGAGAAATGTGATGGACGATGCTTTGCGGAAAAATATGCCTATGGCAACTATTCAGAATTGTATTAAAAAAACGACGGCAAGTAAAACACTCCTGAAAAAATATTTCCTCTGCTGGCGTTTTCGACACAAAGTCTTTGCCATATGTGCGCTCTATACTGATAACTTTCCTCAGTTGAAAATGGATTTGGCTGCTGTTCTGCGAAAATCTGGGTAAGAAGGAAGAGAAATCAGTTAAGAATATCATAGTTTGTATGGAGACATTTTTAATTAGAACAGTTTATATTGAGGGACAACATATGTTTGATGAGGTTGGTATCATTGAAGCTATTGCCAATCAAGATAGTATATCCAAAAGCAAATCCCTGGAAGAATTTGAACAGATCTGCACCGAAGATGCCATTGAATGTGGAGTAGAAGAAGTGGAAGTGCTTGATGAAACTAAGGGCACAGTTAATGTACATTTTTTAATAAGCTACAGTAAGAAGACATGATTTTTAAGCTAATTTTTCTAGTTTTTTTGCGATCCTGTCCAGTTGACTACAATATCTCAAGTATTGAAAGAGCGAGGGTACTTAGTAGAAAATGCTGAACATTTATTTGTTCCAAAGGTAAGTGTAGTGATGGATTTTACCACTCAAGTTCTGGGTATTGATTTTGTGTACGTTCTTTCAGACAACGGTTGAACTCTCAGAAGACGAATTTAATGCGTACCAGAACTTCTTAACTAAAGTCCGAGAATTTTCTGGCGTAGAAGAAATTTATGATAATGTTAAAGTTTGAAAAAAGAAATAAATACAATATTTTACCATTTTTGACAAAGGGTAAATAACTTTATAATGCTGTTGGAATTGATGCTTTTCTAATTTATTTTAATTGCATCCGTACATACTAAATCAACCTGGTTTCGGTGCGTAGGAAACACTTTTAAGAGCTTTAAATACACTATGTTGAAACGTTGTGTTATCAACAAGTTACCTCAATTGTTGCACCTCCACCCTAAAAATTCAGCCCTATCACGAACAAAATTCCACCGGCATTTTTTCCCATTTTGGGAAAGTTGCTATCGTGAATGATCTTCGAAAAGAGGGAAAATATTTCTTGGGAGATTCCCGATGGCAAACTTTTTTTCCCGGGTAGCATTTTATTTCCGGGGAAAAAAAGTTCCCTTTATATTGACGATAGGGCTGTGTATATATATCACGCTTGACGGACCCTGTATGCTTCGTAAATGTTTATTTTTACTAAATTAATGGAATGGAATGGCCTAATGGTTAGCGCGTTGCACTGTCATGCGATAGGTCTAGAGTTCGATCCCTGCCTGTGCCACCTAAAAAAGTTTTATTCACGGGTACTGCTACTTGCGAGGAATTGGAAAATTCTCCAAGAGTAATTCTTGTTATGAAAAAGTGCTTTCTCAAAATTAGCCGTTCGGATTCGGCATATACATAAACTGAAGGTACCCTCCATCCCTGCAGTTGCTCGCACACAGGAATGGTTGAGAGTTGTAAGTCGCTAGGACTCGGTTCTCTACGGACTGTTGCGCCATCTAATTTATTTGGAATGAAATAAAAGTGCAGTTTTTCTTTTTATTTTATTAAAAACATTGAAGAAAAGCAATGACAAAAATTACACAACAGTTTTTGTCATTTCCTTTCTGCAATTAAAAATAAAGCGAATTGATAAAAACAGTTCCGGATCCTCTGTAATAGGTTTCTTTAATTTTTAACTAATTTACTCCGGTTTCGTTAGTTTTCGTTTACACTGAAATTTGTGGTAGAGACGATTTTCAATTAAATAAGCTTTGTATTTCTTATAAAATTCTTGAAATATCGAATCATAAACAAATTTTTGATTGGAAAAGTGAAACATACGTACACAAAATTGTATTTATATAACTGAGAAACGGAAATCTCTGGAGTCTTAGAAATTAAAACTAGCTTAATGAATTTTTTCAAAGTGATTTTTGACACTTATAGAACCGTAAAAAAAAATAAAAATTGACATTTGGATTCTGCAATATATAAATATAATATACTTAACCGAAAGTAAGCTAATGTCAAAACCGAACGAAAAGTTATCAAAAGTTATCGTCAAAACAAAAAGTAACCATAATGGATTCAAGTAACTTAAGCAAATTTGACATTCCGTTAAGCTCGAGCCATTTAAATGCCTCTTGCGTAATTGCACGAAAGTTAGCGAAATTTAACGAAACTGAGCAGAACGTCTGTTATGGTTGGTCACATATAAGGCTGCGTATTGGTTCGTTCCCTTAAGCTGGCTTAAGCTCGGTTAAGTCTATTATAGTTGGGCCTTAAGTTGCCTAGTGGCAGTAGGATATCCAGTGCAATTTCGTTTGGTACTTTTCAGCTTAACGAACTGAACTGAACATTGGAGAACTGTAGTTATAGAACTTCCAATCTGTCTAGTTCATACAACACGAAAAAATGTGATCAGAGTCCAATTGGAATGGGTCGAAACAGTTTTGACCCAATGGGCTTTGTCGTGCATTGCATGTACAGCATTAAATTACAGCTGGACTCAAAACTGGCCAAATGAATATTTTGACGTTTATAAATGAAGACTAAAGATTTACAAATAAAAGATAGATAGGTTTCACTCAAAAACTCTCTATACGAATTCCGAAAGTACTCCATTTACTAAGAAAGACATCTTTCGTACGTTTCAATTCGCAAAACGGCAAAACCCGTTTGATTACATTACTGTATTTGTAATTTTGACAATCAATCCATGAATAGATCTAAAAACCAACAACAAAACGATACGGTGGGCCAGCGGCACTTTGCAAAGTAACAACAAAACGGGAAGGTGAATAATTTTTTTTTTAATTTTTCTCTACACTTTTTTCGATGAAAAAGTAAGTTCTTTAATTTTGCAGTCATTTTGTTGATAATGAACCAATGTGCATTTTCGTCTTGAAAACCATGTTTAACATCAGTTTATTATAATTAATTAATTATAATAATCACCATGAAATGCAAAAGATTTCAAAATTCACCTCGTAGTATTGTATCAAAGATGCGTTCAAAGAATTACCAAACTAAGACCGCGAGCGCAATTTATTGAATTGTACTAAACTTTTGTTAATGAACGGCTGAAATATTTTCTTTGCAAAAAATTAAAATCTGTATCAAATTAATTAATCCAAGTATATTTATAGTTCGTTTTCTAAAATTTAAGCTTTCAACTGTTTTCCAATTTTATCTAGATTAATAAATAATAAATTTAGTTTAGTTTATTTCATCAAACAGAGTATAACTTTTGCAGACTACTTTCAAAAGTTAATATAATAATTCAATTAAATATAATTATATGTACAAAAATAATAATAAATAATAATGGTAGCAATAGATAATTTTTAATTACAAATCAAATTGCGATAACAAAGCAAACATAACATTTTTTTTAAAAACATCTCTTGAAATATTAGAAAAAATATCTATAACCTCAACAACAGAATTCGTTTCTCTTATACAACGTGCAAACGGTTCGTTTCTACTACTAATTTAAAAAAAGAATTATCGTCATAAAGAGTGTTTTTGGTTTTGTCTACAAGCTGCAATGTCGATTTGTACACCACATGCTAATATCAATTAAATACGAATTTATCAGAAGTTAATGGCAAACTGAAGATCTAGGTTTACTAAATTTTTCTTTAGACGAACGCAATATTTAGATCAGTCCAGAACAAATTTAAATCTTTCTTAATTATTAAATGAACAGCAAAAGAGGAAATGAATACGAATGGTTGATAACAATCACATAGAAGTGTACTTATGAATGCATGTAGAGTTGAGACAAATTAATTTTATTTTTCTTAATACATGTAGATTTTGTTGATTATGAAGCATTTTAGAGAACGTGCATATATTTTGCAATAATTCAGTTAAAAGTTTGCGTAAGAGAATATAATAGACAACGCGGTCAAATGCCTTAGCAAAATCAGTAGAAATTATATCGGTTAAGATAAGATTCAAAATTATACACAATATAATGCGCCATCAATGTAAGATTAGTGGATGTAGGTCTACCGGATATAAAAGCGCGTTGGAAATAAGATACAAAATCTTTTAATTGAAAATCAGCCTTGTCACAAATTATTTTGCCTATGGAACTCCTTGCCTGCTAACCTGAGAGGGATACACAGCAGCACTCGTTTTGAGAACTCTTTAAAGAACTTATACAAATGCTGAAAATGTTTCCAAAATAAAAATCACTTTGTCTTAGAATTTAAAAATGCATGTTATTTAATTTTTCATCATGATCATTTATCTAAAATAAATTTTCTCTTAACTTCAAGCAAATTGTAAATTTAGCATAATAATTTGATTCCTCTTTTTAATTTGATAAAATTTAAATCTGAACATAATAAGTATTAAAAATAAGACTCTATGTTTTAAAATGCTTAATGATAATAAATAAATACAAAAAATACAAATAACTAAGGAGGACCAGATATTTTGAATATTGGTCTATAATTAGTTATTTCTTATTCAAATCCACGTTTAAAAATTGGTACTATTATATAAAGTTTCCAACAATCTAGAAATTCGCTATATTTTGGTTTACAATATAATAACAACAAAGCTATAGCTTAGAACTGATGTTTTCATTGAGAAAAGTAACCACAAAATTCTTAAAATATCGACATTCAAGGACTAAAAACTCACTTGGCAGTGAAAACAAATTTTATTCACCTCACAAATGCCGCTACCACAGCGCATCATTTCGGTGGCTTTGATTTTCTCTTCTATTCATGGTCAAAATGTCAAAATCAACAGACTTTGGAGAGTGAAACGTACGAAAGCTTCCCATCTTAGTAATTGAGTATTTTTGGTGTGAAGAGACACGCGACAGACATATGTTTTGTATTTGACACTTAAAATATGTATATGAATAGCCAGTATAATTGTTTTGGAGGTAAGATTTTAGTAGTGCTCTTGCGGAGGCGTAGTAATTATTATTTCCTTTTTTCTCTAGGGCTCACAAATTATAATTAATTCCCGGCTTTGTGAGAGGGAGCTGTTTGTGTTTTATATTTAATTTCAATTGATAAATTGAGATAATGGGTGCAAACCAATCATCAGCTGAAACTCGTAGTGTTTCCATGGATAACCCAACACCAGCAGGTGTAATAGATGTATCCGATGAGGTTGTGCAACGACTCAAGTTGGGAATAAGCAGAGGTAAGTGAACAGCTGAGTTGGTGGCGACTCTATGAGTTAAAGTCAACACACAACGAGAATCACAATAATCTGTTATGCAACACTCTTGCTTTTAGTTTAATTTTATTCATACAAGAAATTAATTAATATTTTCTGCAAACAACTAAAAATCAACTTCTAATTCTCATGAAGGAAATGAAAAAGTCATTTTAATGCAATCAAAAGACGCTTCCAATAAGCTGTCAATAAGTTCCTTGATTCATTTGCAGATCATATAGTGTGTTTTTAATTTCCTCTTTGATTCAATTTTTTGTCGTGTGGATTTTGTGTATTTTTATTTTGTAAATATGATTACATGTGTGGAACGGTTAAAATATCAACAATCGATTTGCATTTGTGATTGGAAAAAGACGCTACAAAAGTAGAACAATCTATTTAACTAAAAATAACGAAGAAACAACAATTTGTCGAGAAAGGGTGCAAAACTCAATACATACTTTAGTTCGATTTTTTAGTCACTAAACATTTTTTTTTAATTCGGAAAAATATTGCAAATATATTCACGATATGGTTGCATTAAACAAAATTGTATAATACCATTCCGGAATATTTTTCAACATGAGAAAGAACTATGGCCACCCCTCTCCTCATCAGAATTAAAAGAAATGTGACTTCCTTGGTAAACTGCACTTAAAGACATGAACAAATAGTTGATGTACAAAAGATTTCAAGTTCATTAACATATTTATTTATGAATGCAATGAAACTAATTAATTCAATAATAAATTAAGATCTTTCAGACTACAGAATATAAAGAGGAATGCCAAATTTACTATGAAGTGAAAAGTGACGTAGGACCCGTGGCGTGATGGTTTGTGCTTGAAACTGTCATGCCTGAAGTCTTGGGTTCAATCCCTGCCCTTGCCATCTAAGGGGTTTCTTTTTCCACGACCTCTTAAAAGGAATTCTCAAATTAGCAGTTCGGATTCGGCTTAGAAATAGATCCCCTCCATCCCTGATAACATTACTTTACACAGGAATGGTTGAGAGTTGTAAGTCACTGGGCCCTAGTTCTCAACAGGCTGTTGCTCCACCTAATTTTTTTTTTTAAATGCGACGTTGAGTGGCAAACATTTTAAAATTGTTCATGGAAAATCTGAGATATTTAAACTTGAAATTCGCTATAGTAAAAAAAGCATTTCCATTATAGTATCGACATACAAAAGGTAGTAAAATAATGTTGATATTTAATGAAAGGTCTATCATTAAATGTATATAAGAAGCGCGCTCTACGAAAAAGTCTGTATGAGCTAAAAACATTATATGGGGATATGAATCCTTCGCATATTCACCCCCAGAAACCCAATTGCTTACATTCATTTTAACAGCTTCTGCAATGAAATAATCAAACATCTACCACCAATATAAAGCTGTATAAACGATTTAGCCAATTGGCTCTGAGCCACTTTGACCTGGTACAAATGGAAACGGTCCGAATATGTCCAGCATTCAGGGCAGAGTCATAGCCATTTTGTGAGATTGATTATTTTTATATTTTTCACAAGCAAAAATAAGTCAAATAAAATAACATACAAAAGACTTGTATGTAATAAATTGAAAATGTTCATTCATTCGTTTAGACCAACCATACTCAACCTTTTTTTTAACGGGCCACATTGTATTAGTACCCGTGGCATGATGGTTAGTGCGTTGGACTGTCATGCCAGAGGTCTTGGGTTCGATCTCTGCCTATGCCATCTAAAGTTTCTTTCACGGTTACTGCCTCTTGCGAGCAATTGCCAAATTCTCCAAGAGTAATTCTTTTCATAAAAAAGTTTTTTCTTAAATTTGCCCTTCGGAATCGGCTTTAAACTGTCCCCTCCATCCCTGACAGCAGTACTCGCACACAGGAACGGTTGAGAGTTGTAAGTCACTAGGCCCTAGTTCTCAACGGACTGTTGCGTCATCCAATTTATTTCATTTACATGGATAACTTTGTAACGCTACCCCGGGCCACAATATTTTTTTTATCGATTTATCAATTTAATTTGCATACATGCATACATTATGTATTTATTTATTTATTGAAAATATTTTATGTGATTTTTAAAATTGAGAACACATTTTCAAAACTTTATTTAGATCTGGCTTGTTGCTGAGTGCCAACCTAATGACATCATCTGGTTGGGAGTCCGTAAGTTTGTACGGTAAATATTTTTTGCATATTTCATTCTGGAAAACGAAGATTCGCAAACAAATGTAGATCCAAATAATGTCAGCAGAATCTGTGAACATCTTTGGACGATTGCATATTTTTCGGGGACGACGCTCCAAAATTCTAAGTATTTCCCTTTTTTCCTTAAGCAGAGCTTCGAGATTTGAATCGTTTTTAAAATCGATGAACTCATCAAAAAACTTTGCCTGATCTTGATTTTAAACAGAAGCCACTTGTGAGATAGCCACTGTTTCCAGATGCCACGGGTTTTCTACAAGCGTTAAGCATTTTTTTTAATTTTTCTGATATCATGAAACCTTTTTTCAAATTCTTTTGACAGTGCTGTTAAAATTCAATATTGTCTTCAGAGATGTCGATGAGGTCCATTGTAGCTATACCATTGTAGGAAAATATTGTAGCTGTGTACTTCTTATTTCTTCATGAAAAATATTTAGCTTGTCTTTAAAAGCAAACATTTTACTTGCCATCTGTGAAATTATGTTATTTTGTCCTTGTAAATTTCGATTGAGGCTATTAAGTTGTCCTGTGATTTAGCATAAAAATGCTAAAAGACATCACCATTGATCATCTTCCAATTCAGTGCTGGAATCGAAAGCCAAGCTAAAAAACATACAGATTCTTAAGTTTTCTATTAAATTTGTACGAATATATTTGGAAATGTCTTCATTACGTTCCACACATGTTGAATCAGACAGCTGTAGTTTTTTGTTTCAAAAAATATTTGTTTTTTGGTGCTAAATTTATCAAACAGTATTCAGTATATCGGCAGCACTTACGAAACATTCTTTGACAATTTCTGCATCTATGAACGGTTTCATGTGCTTACCAAGAGTATAGCAAATTTCGTAAGATGCCTTAGTTACTACAGAGTGTTGAGATAATGCCACGGACATAACATTTAGTTGCTGTTGTAATAAAAAATTTAATTTCCCACTACTTAATTGTGTTCCAGGAGGATAAGTTTCGTTGAAAGGTTTGTGTTTTGTCTTAAAATGACGACCAATATTATACTTTTTTAAAATAACCTTTTCACGGCATATTAAACAGGTAGCAGCGTTGTTTTTGCTTGGCACAACAAAATATTCTGTTTCCCATTCGTCTATTAGATATATCATCAGATATATTTCGTTTTAGTTTCGTTTAAGAATTTATAAGCTCGAGGGCCGCAAATATTGACCTAAACTGTTTGGTCACATTATAAAAGTTGTAAACAGAAACACATGGCAAGATTTGAATTTTTGTATGAGTTAGGCTGAGATGGTAACGTTGTTGTTAGGTGGCGGGATAAAATTGAAGGAACAGGTAGAACTACTCGCTCGTTAAATCTCCACACATAAGGGAGACCTGGCTCGACCTTGTTGATTTTTTAACTTGTCGAAAACCCAAATGAAACGGCAACCACCTCAGTTTCTCCACACACATTAGATTAAGGATCGGCTCTGGTACTTCTGGATCTTTGGCTTTGTCGTGTATAACTAGCTTAAATTCAAGGACAATATCTGTTTTTAATATTTTAATGGAGGCTTTATACCGTATCAAGCTTTAAATAATTATTCCACTTAAATCTTAAAAATATTATACAAAATATCACACGTATATATTTTAATTTGTGTGTCTCCTATAATATTCCTTAAATTTATTTATAACTATATACTTTTAAAAAAGTTTACAGTTCACTAATTTAAACTTTTTATCCTATTTCTTTGTCTCTTTATATTTTTAGCAAAGCAAGAGAAAAGGGAACCAAACAAGTCGGAAACTACGCATGCAGTTCCAGTTACTGAACAAAAAAGAGCTTCAACAGCTGCACCACCACCTGTTGCACCAAAGCCAGCAGCAGTAGCCCCACCACCATCTGCAGCACTTCCAAAAACAACATATTCAAACCCATCGCCTCCCCAATCGACAACATTAGCAGCTATGTCACAATTTCCACGACTTGTGGGTGAACCAACAATTACTGCCATGGAAATGCGTCGTCAAAAAGAAATCGAACTCCGTGAAAACGACGAAATATGGCGAACTCGCATGGCTCAGCTTGAACAAAATCTAAATAAAACAAATGCTGTTATGGAAAAACAATATAACGCAGCTGCTGAAGATGTACGAAAGCGTTTTGCACATGCTTCAGGAACTCGTAAATTGCCACCTTGTCAAGATCTAAAAGCGCAAATAATTGCTTGTTATCGTGCTTATCCCGGTGAGTCACTAAAATGTGCCGAGGAAGTAGAAATGTTCAGAAATTGTGTTGCAGTTCATCGCATTAAATGTTTAGACAGCGTACAGAAAGCACCAGCTAAAGGTGCATAGCCCGATGGCAGTTTGTGAGATGTATCGATACAAAATACGAAAAAGTAAATAAATGTTAAAGATTATCAGTTCTCATCCTATATCTTTATGTATTTAACATTATAAACAGATAACAGACTTGAGCTGATAGATCTAATATCGAAAGTGCTTATAAAAAATAAATAAATAAAAAGCAAAGCTTAACTACAGTTTAACAAATTAAAATTGAATCCGAGTAAAATTTTCTGTTTTATTTTCATAAAATATTCAAGATCGTAAAAAGTGTAGGTTAATTTAGGAAAATTCTTAAAGCTAGACTTAAATGGCATGTCTGAAGTTAAGTTGATCAATATTAAATGGGAATCTTTTCTAGAAGAAATGGTGAGTCTATTGTCCCTGCTCAAAGCTGGCGTAGAAATTGAACATCAGCGAATTCGTGATATTTTGTTCGGTGTGTAGATTTTTAAGTTTCAAACGAGCTTCATAAGGTGGTTTATTACCCCAAGGATGACTGCGGAGTGCAAATCGGAGAAATCTGCATTATACAGATTTAGCGTTTTGAGAGTTAAGAGTTCCTATTGGGAGACCAGACATGTAATCAAGGTTGTGTAGTTTGAATTTAGTAACATAGGGGTTCACCCATCTTTTGATAAAACCAAGAGATTAGTTGGCCTTGTTAATGATATGATTAAAATGAGCTCAAAAATTTGGTCTCTAAACCAGACTGGCACTTCAAATATTTGAAATGAAGAACGTTTGGTTTTCGTTCTTAACATTTAATTGATCAATCCATTTTATCGAATCGTTGAGTGTTCAAGTTACAACAAAACGCTGTACTGAAGGTTTACTAATACTCAATTATATTACATTTTAATACAAGACAGATGAGAATTTCAGTTGGCCATATCCTTTAACTAACCGCGCTCTGTATGTTTGATTTCAGAGCTCGATCGGAAAAGATATATTATGCGTTTTCCTCTGGACAATAAAAAAAAACATAATGTGGACAGAAATAACTCTACTTTACTTGACAACAGCAGTAAATGAACAGCTTAGAAACTTAGTTCAGAAGCAAATATTTTTGAAAAAAAAAGGCTGGGATGCGACCCACACTGATAAGTTCCCATGCGTGCCCACCTGTGGATTTTTGTTAAACCTTAACAAAATATTAAGAACAATATTTAATGGGAAATACAAACATTTTAGGTCTATATTTGTATTGTTTCTATAGGCTTTTGGGTTTTGTAAAAAAAAGTTGTCCATTGAATTTTTAAAAAAAAAAATAAACGAACATTTGCAACAATATTTTGCGAATGAGAAGATTATCTTAAGTTAACAAAAAAATGTTCCATAATATTAAATAACTGGAGTCAATATTATTAAATATATTCGAATCGAACATTAGACGAATAATTGGTGGATTTTTTTTTTAAATTTTAATAAATGTCAATAGCAATATTTTTTATAAGATTAAAATCAATATCTTCAATGTTTGATAAGATTTCAGCAACTCCAAATTTTTCCAAAAAAACATATTTTTTTTGTGATTTTGCTATGATAAGCCAACATTTTGTTTACATTTTTGGGGTTCTTAAAATTGTCAGGCAGACTTAAAGCCGCAATGAATTGTCTTGGATCAACCTTTTTGTTATCAGGGCCGTAGCGTGCCTTGTCAGGCCTCGTATTGAAAAATTGTTTGGGGACCCAAAGGAAGGGAAAAATATTTCTCACAAACCATCACAATTATCTATCTGGTAATTTTTCCAAAATTGGTATAAACAAATCAAGTTAAATATACACTATACTTGCCTTTTTTTTAGAAAAAAATGTTTTATTAAGTTATTTATAACAGATGATATCTTTAATTTTTCTTTTAAAGTGTCTGCCTCTATGGCGTCCATGCCCCAACGTAGTGCTTATTTAATTTATGATCTGTGTTAATTTTGAAAAACATCTTCCAGCAGTTGCGGCTGCAACTGGAAGGGTCAAGAATAAAAAGCACGTTGCTACACTTCGGGAAAACTGGTTGCAAGACTATTGAATTTTTTCAGCAATATTCTTAATGGAAAGATAAATTTTAGTTTCAGACTATAAACATATTTTTAGAGACTTAAGTTGGTTATAAGGATTAACTAAAATGTCCTTACTATATTAAGCCCGGACGCGTTTAATATTTCTTAGTTTGAAGAAGAAAGAGTCTCCGGTTGTAATATTCCAAACATACTACTTAGATCGCAAAGGCTATGAAATCTTTATTAAGAAGGAGAAATTAATATATCAAAACAGCAATAGTATATACAAGGGTGGATACCGACTTTTAATCTAACATAAAGATGAGTTTTTGAGCACCGCTTAAAAAAAATTAATTAATATAATTTGTAACTTAACCTTACATATTTTATGGGAAAACTTCAGTTATTAGATTATTTTAGTACACTTTTGTCCAGCAAGATATGTTCTAACTATTTGATATGGACGATTTTCTACAGATGAATGCATTTGAAGATCCCAACAGTTTTCTAAATATGCCTTAATATAATAGTTTTTATGCATGCGTCATATGATATTCTACAGAAATTGTGAGAAAGTGAGAATATGAAAACTTAATCCTAAAAAAGAGTCTAGCATGCGATCCACATTGATAACTTTGAATCTTGTCGGTCGATTAAGACTTTACCAAAATATTCAAAACAATATTTTTTGTAAGATAAATAATTTTAAGAATCTATCTTTCCTTGCTCTACTAATACTTGATTCAAAAACCATTTCTGATGAGTATTTTGGTTGTGTTTTTTAAACAATTAACTGAAAACTACCCACAATACTTTGAGTATTATAAAATAGTTTGATTTGAAAATCTGTTTTGCTTAAGAGATCTTTAGTAGAAAAATAATAATTTTTACCAATTTAAGCAGCATTTCTTGAAAAATTGTAATTTATATAAACAATTACGGATTGGATTTTTCTAAGTGGAATCTCTTACGTGAACAACAAAATTTTGTTCAGAGTAAAGTCAACCATTATTAATTTACGAGACATCGAAAATCGAATATCAATTTTTACCAATTTTAAGTATTATACAATTTAATTTAAGTAACTAGCGTTATTGTTTTGTGAGAAGTTTTGGATAAACAAACATTTTTTTTGGGAGTCCTTTATGCATCTTTATGTGTTATTATCTGTATTACAAAATTTATTTTAAGTTGTGTCTCTACTGCTTCTTGAGATATGGACGACAAAAAAAGCTTCCAGAACGTACGGAAGTACGAACGTTCTTGAAGTCTACTTATGTCAAAATGACAATTAACCACGTGTTTTCATTCAAATGAAAGCTTAACTTTATTACTCTATGATTTTCTGCACAATTCCATTTAATATTTTGATACAAAGGATTTCTTGTGCAGTGGGGTCTTTTGGCATGGGCCCGGTGGGCCAGGCCCCTTAATTATTCGGCCCCAAATCCACCAACTCAAAAGGAATGAATCTATACAAGAATTATATAGAAAACAAAATAAGGTAAGTAGGTAGACACTTAGACAGTAACAGAAAAACAGGTTTTATTTTACTCCCCGTTCCGTTGAAATTCTTCTCCTCAACTTCTTAAACCTCGGATGTCTCCTAACGAAACCATTGGGTCACCTAACAATGGAAATTATTTGGGATGCCTGGAACTTTTAGGTGAATCTGATTCATTCATCGCAGATCATTTAAACAAATGTGGGAACTCAGAATAGGGACACACTTCCTATTTATCAGCAACAATTTCATTGATATAATGGGAAGGCCTAATGAAAATTTTAGAATTAGGTCGGAAAAATATTTGTCCCTAAGTGTTGACAGTACAAACGACCTTTCTAATATCGACCAGTTGGCTTTTGTAATTCGGGATGTTAAAAGTTGTGTTCCCATCTTGTGTTCAAGAGCAAATGTATATCTGAATATTTGGCTGACACAAACTTGACATTTCTGGAAAATCATGATATTTCAATAGAGGATTGTAGAGGACAAAGCTATGATAATGCGTCTAATATGTCGAAAAAATATTCTGGTTTGCAAATTGCAAGCAAGATTAAAGGAAGAGTGCGAATTTGCTGACTTTGTGCCTTGTACAGCATATTCTCTTAACTTAGTAGGCCTTCATGCTGCTGGTTGTGTGCAGGAGGCTACAAGTTTCTTTCAAGTGGTTAAAAAAATATACAACTTTACGCAGTTAACGCGCTTCATCATGGTTTTAAGCCAATTACTGAAGCCTTGACATCTATCTATAGAGATTCAGAGCAAGCTCCTGACACAAAAAGCAAAGCGTCAAGCCTGTCTAAAAAAATGGCAAAACTGGAGTTCCTCATTTTAACTTCAAAAAGAAACAATAACGATTGACGTTGCTGCCAGTTTGCTCTGTTAACTATGTTCTTTTATAAATGATCCAAGGGAGAATTATAAATTTGAAGCGTGTGCCAAAATTCAGAATCCGGATGCTAATTATAAAGACTAACTGCAACGAAAAATAGTACGAAGTTTACGTGCCACATATTTTGATGGTCTGCACCATCCCTCCAGCTAATTGGGAAAGAAAAGTTTAAAATATCAATTTTTCCAATTATTGACACTATTACTTTAAAAATACGATCCAATTGCTATCAAAAGATTAATGCATGGTTTTGCTAGTTTTATTGATTGCAATATTTGACTCCAGTGGATTTGCAAAATTCTTTTGAACAGTTTTCAAAAAAATACCATAGAGATATTAATGCAGAAGTGAAGAACTTGAGGTAGAATGCCTGCAGTGCAGTATTCAAAAGAATTCAATAAAGAGGTAAATGAAGATTTTTTTACAATATAAAAATTGTACAGTCTAATTCCAGTGGATGAAATTGGGAACACATTTCATAATGCAGAAACTGTCCGTAGAATTATTTTATCTTTAACGCTTTCAAACTTGAGTGAAGAGCATTCATTTTCGAAATTGAGCTGGATAAAAAATGAACTTCGAAGCACAGTGCTACAAGGTAGTTAGTAGACTAAACAGCTTGTCAATTTAATAAATTGAAAATGAATTACTGGAGGAAATTGAATTTGATGGCTTAATTCATGATTTTGCAACTGACAAAGTCAGAAAAGTATGAAAACAAATATAAAGAAATAAACTTACCTAATTTAAAAAAAAATATAAAAACTTTAGAAATCAACCAAAAAAACAATACAAATTATCAAAAATCAACTATACGGAAGAATGTTCAACTTTTGAAGGTAAATTAAACAAAATTATAAAAGTATAGAAAAATATCTGTTTTATGTTTTTTTTAAATCTATTTAAAAAGTAAACATATTAAAAAAAACCCAAATTAATTCTAAAATGATTTTTTTTACCTAAAGAATAAAAAAAAATATATTATGCCTACTTTCTTTGTCCCCCAAATCCTATTGGGTTCAGGGCCTCCAAAAGTCTAAAGATGCCCCTGTCCTTGTGGAGTTAGAAAAGAAATAAGTAATATTTCTTTACAATACCAAATACAAATCTTAATGTATTAGTAGCTGTATGTTTTTTGAACTGTAAGTAGTAAGATTACTGAAGTAAAGTTCCAAGTTTGAATTGTATGACACTTGAAAAAAAGACTAGTTGCCTTTGTCAAAACTTACGTTCAAAGAAGGCAGTTGACTGCAAATTAAATCCCTTATGTTGCCTGAACCTGCCCAATAACTTCCTATAGGAAATAAATTAATGTCTGCTACGACGAAAAGTGACATATTTTTTTAATTTTGTTAGTGAAATGTCAGAATTTAAAGTCATAAATAGCTACGGCGTGCTACAAATATAGCAAAAACAAAATCTTTAGAACTCGGTTCCATTCGAATTTATTTATTTTAGAACTTTGTTGAGAAATTGTTCGTAAAAATACGGAAACCTCTGAGCTCTTACAAATATAAATTTCTCAATTGAAATCCAACCACCTTAGCTCATATCAAACAGTTCGTATTTGCATAGCAATTTTGTATAAATTTAAAAACATTAATTATTAATTTTGTTGCATAAAAACAAGTATTGGTTGATTCATTAATTAAATTTCAGTAAGAAACTTAAATCAAGAAAAATTATTGTTCATGGTGCTAAATACCAAATGTGTAAAAACAAACAAAATAAAAGAACATCATTTGTTGGCCGTTTCGAGAATGGTTTGAGTTCAGCTAGCCTACTGCCACACAACTGAACCAACAATATTATCATATTCAGCCATACATATCTGCCTGCACATATCCCTACGTCTATTGCTATACCTGACTCCTTTTGATGTACATATGTATATTTTGGTCATGTGCAGCACGAATTCCTTAATCGGGATTTTTATAGTCAACATTACATCATTTTACGCCCGAAAAATTGGCTTTATTTTTTTTAAATAGTTTTGAAAAACTCTTTTTAAAAATATTAAATAATTAAATTATAATACATAAACAAAAACCACGATGTCGTGTTTTAATTTTATTATCATGAAGGCAAGTACCTATAAGTATTAGGAAACACACAAAAATTTAGACAACATTTATTTTCACATATTATATTCATTGTTCAAAGGTTAATGGCGCAGATGTCAGCAATTTACCATACGAAGATGCAGTTCAATTATTTTTAAACGCCGAAGAACCAATTATCGTAGAAGTCCGCAGAAAATGCCTGAGCGAAAACAATAAATTGAGCTTCTTCAACTATGATGATGATTCTCCGTACAAATCGCCAACTTTGGCCGTAATAGCGTCCTCATCATCGGCGTCCACATCAAATTCTCCATTGCTCCCCCATTTTCGAAAGGATAATATTGATGCTGTACCTTTATCACCAAATAAACAAAAGCCAGCTTTTGCATCGGTTTCGTGTCAAACTGATTTAAGTACTTTTGATGATGAATTCAATGAAGTTATATTCATGAATGATGATGATTCGAAGAGTGGAGTATTTTATCGGAGAAAATCTAAACCAACAACAATAATGGATGTCATGGCAGACAATGTTGATGATTATCTAAAGACCGAATTCGATTTTGAGGTGTGTAGAGAGACATTTCGGTTTTGTAGTTTACTGGTGTTAATATATTATTTTATTTTCAAGGAAATCACTTTAAAAAAATCAAGAAGTGCTGAAAATCTTGGATTTACCATTAGTTACAGCACCGATGATTTCTTGGCATCTAATTCTGGTTCAGATGAAAATGACGACGATGGTGGATGCATCAAGGAGGACATAAAATTAAAATACGACAAGGACAAGGAGTACAATTTGTTAAATGAAAAATGTGCTCCCAGGTTTAAGATTTATGTAAGTGACATTGTGCCGAATAGTTTAGCAGATCAAGATGGACGATTACGTCAGGGCGATCGAATACTTCAAGTAAGTTGCCTAATTTCATACAGAAGATATTATATGAGTTTCCGTAGGAATAGTTCTAGTTCTAGTTCTAGTTCTAGTTCTAGTTCTAGTTCTAGTTCTAGTTCTAGTTCTAGTTCTAGTTCTAGTTCTAGTTCTAGTTCTAGTTCTAGTGTTAGTCTAGTTCTAGTCCTCAACGGATTGTCACATAATTTATTGCTTAATGTACATAACTTAGAAAATCACACAATTAAATTTTATTTAGTCTTAGAAATTTCGGATGTTCTTGGTTAGCTTTTAAATTAAGAAACAATATCAAACAATTTAACAGCTTTAACTTCATCATCAGTCTCATTTTGTATTTTAAAGAAATATTTTGTATTCCTTTTCCAAATTGACAAAAGAAACCCTTTTACACAAAAGATTAAATGAGTCAACCAAGTAAATAAATCAGCCCGGCTTCAAACGAATTTGAAATTTGATACGTTTTCAGACTCAGACAGAAACAAACATAAACACACTTTTACTGTCAGAAATTTATTCTGATCTGTCAATATGATTAAGAAAATGGTCAAGAATCTTAGAAACATAAACGAGCCAATTATCTGACCTAGTGTGAATATGTTTTTTGTACATTTAATACATAGTACCCGTGGCACGGTGGTTAGTGCGTTGGACTGTCATACAAGAGGTCTTGGGTTCGATCCCTGCCTGTGCCACCTAATGTCTTATTCACGGATACTGCGAGGAATTGAAAAATTCTCCAAGAGTAATTCTTGTCTTGAAAAGTGCTTTCTCAAATTGGCAGTTCGGATTTGGCATATAAACTGTAGGTCCCCTCCATCCCTGCAATTACTCACACACAGGAATGGTTGAGAGTTGTAAGTCACTAGGCCCTGGTTCTCTACGGACTGTTGCGCCACCTAATTTATTTATTTATAATACATATACCATTAGTGTATTTGCCTCTATAGGTAGATCAAAGCTGCCAGCTGCCAAAAAATTGGCTGAAAAGTTAGTAAAAAAAATGTCCCTTACTATCAATTCAAGTCAACTTATTACTTATTACTTATGACAATTGATCATGTTTTTTTTTCATTCAACCGAAACAACGAATTAAGTTAAGGCTATTTCGTATTCATTTGTGCAATCTATTGTTTACGTTTATCACTATAGGATCTCACAACTATTGTAAATAGCATTCATTTGTTTTTAAAAAATCTCGAACTCTCCCATATGTAATTTTGTGCCAGTTGAATCAATTTTAAGACAAATTTAAAGTTTTACGTTACTTGCACCTACCTCATGGAGTCTTGTCCTGTTCATGGGGGTCACCGCAGCCCATCCTAGCCCAACCAATAGCCACTCAATAAATCCCTTAGGATTCATCAAACTATATAGGCTGATACCGAAATTGACATCGGAAACAAAAACAAGAATAATTTAACAATGGCGTTCAAAGCTAACGAAGATTATGGTGGTTCTAGGAATTTTGTGTTGGCCTTGCGTTTTATCTTTTTTTCGTAGCGCATGGAACACGATTGGAATTTTTTTTTGCTTTGTCATTGTTAACGAGTGTGGTACAGCTGTCAAATACCCATATAAAAATTCTTAAAATTATATATTATTATTATTGCAAAGGGTTAAATCTGGCGAAATATTCAGATCTGAAGATTTGATGAAAATAAATCAATTTATTTTGCCCCATAAAATGACCAAACGGAAAATTTGTTGTTTGACATACCCATATAAAAAAGTAATTGATTTATTTTACCAGTGGAAAGCCTAAAGTATGTAGATTATGATAGCATTGTATAAATTTGCGCCTTATATTATATATATATATATGATCGATTAATTAATTATGTATTAATGTATTTGTATTTTTTTGTTGATAGATTAATGGACAAAATGTACTCGAGAAAATTGATCCCGATAGTTTATTGACTGAGAATAAATATTCAGTAAAAATTTTGGTTAGTCGATATGCTTTTGCTGGTGTAAGTCAAAAAACGTACTTCATGATCACAGCACAGTTATTAAGTTTTGTTTTCGTTCTTTTTTGGCAGGATGATGATTTTCTTGACTCAGCTGTATATTGTGATGATAAAGAATGCCAATTAGATAAACTCGTATCATCAAATGAATACGAATGCGAACAAAACAGCTTTTCCTCGTCGGCAAAATCATCATGGATGATACCATCAAAGCATGGTCAAGCGCTTCCCCACTCATCAGCAACTTTCACCGGTAAAACTAGCTCCGTCAATACTTGCAACACAGCATGTCAAATTTTACCATCTATTGCAACAGAAAATGTTTGCGACATTTTCAGTCATTCTAACATTAAAGACCAACTGGAAACTGTTAGTAAGGAAATTACCTTGCTGAATTCGCAAATTTCAGTAATGAAACAATTGCAAACAGAAACTTCGATGTCTTCGGATAAACACCATCAGCAGCAGCAGCAAATGTCATCGTCATCTTGTTCGCCAAAAAAAGTCAAAAAGAAAACCCTTAAGAATTATAATAACTATCCAACTGAATGCAAAGCTTCAATGCCCCGAGAACCTACTGTCAAGGGTTCACCAGATGCTGTGGAACACATATATGAAACCATCCTAGAGGATGGAGAATCAGATGTTTATTATTGCTCACCTTTTGAGGGCATTAATGAGCGGCGTGTTGAAGAATGGCTCAAATCTATAGGATGCCCGAATTCAAATATTCACTGCAGTATTAAGGAAAGAGGTCGAACAGAAATTGAACCAATAAGTGTTCGTTTGCAGAAGCACAACGAACCCATTTTGGACGATTACGATAATAGTTCAAGTGCTTATAACACTGGTGGATCATGTAGCAGCGCATTCTTAGCATTTGAAACGTAATATTAATTAATTTGTCTATTGCTTTCAAATATTCAAACAAATAAAATTCTTTTAGTAGCAAACCCAGCACAGGTTCACAGAACGATTGTCAGAATTATCGGGCTTTGGTAACAAAATGTAAGAAAACATATACATATACTTAAAAATTTTGTTATGGTTAAACAAATCTGATTTGTCTGTTAGAATCGCTTTTATATTTATTTAAAAAATATAATAATAATTTTTTCAGCTTTTAGTAAAACACAATCAAATCAATTTAGCAGTGTTTGTCGAAAACCCGATTTCGCAATTAATAATAAATGTCAAACTGATGCAGGTCGAACCAAAAAACCGTCCACCGTTATTTCCGATGACAACCCATCGAAAAACACCGATTCTAAGGCTACTGCTGCTTCTGTTGCTGCTGCCGATAGTGATGGACATTCAACATTAGTGGCTAGATCAAGTGTTTACAGAATGTGTCAATCAAAAGCCATAGAAGAATACAAAGAAAAGGTATATAAGATGGTTTTTGTTTTTAAAATTCTTATTCTTCTACATAAATTTCAGGATAAGTCCGAAATGGTTTGGAAAGTAAAACGACGTCCCGATGGTTCTAGATACATTGTTCGTCGAGTTATCAAGAAACACTCAATAACAGAAAATACTGAAAATTCAGCCATTCATCAAGAGTCAGCTTCTGCAATTGACATAGATTATAAAAGACAGTTATATAGAGTAAAAGAGCGTAGTCGAACTCGACATCATAAGGCCCCCACAATCCCGTCCAAGGAAAAACCTCATTCTCAGCACTGGTTAGTGTAGATTAACATTAAGGTAGATAGGCATACCTATCTACAGAAACGAATACACGTTGCAGCAACCCCTTTAAATTGCACCAATAACTTTTTTGTTTAGTAATTGAAACCGTTGCGTCGAAACGACAAAAAGACTGATATTATATAAAATATAATTATTATAATAATTAATAACACTGCCTTCTACCGATTCTTATGTTAATTATCAAATCAACATTATCTTAAGAGTAAACTAATGGACAGTAAAATTCTTAATTAATTTATTTTATATTTAATTATTCTGAATATAAATAAAATAAATCTGTGATATATTTTTGAATTAACATTTGTTTACCAATCTCTCCATCATCAGTTTTTATATTAAAGGGAGAATTTCCGAATTTTATTTCAGCTCACAGTCTTTGCATTGAGAACTATAAAATGCGTTAATCCATTTTAGTAAGGATTGATGTTTGTGGACGCTTGTGATGACCTCCCTATACAACGATACAGTGGGCTACAGCAATGTGCACATAAGAATGTGAGAATGATGTCATGTTCTTATAAAGAATCTACAAAAAGTTAAAACAGGAAAACCTATGTGATGAAAAAATATTTCAGAACAGTCCAGTGACACTCAGCTGTCTTAAAAATGACCTATACAAACAAATCTGTGATGACCAGATAGGTTAATAGTTTTATTCGAAAATGCAAAAGAAGCTTCATTACGATGGACTTATAACAAAATAAGCCATTCTTTAATTCGTTTTTTTTTAGAATCAATTTAAAGACCAGAGACGACGCCTTCTTCTTACAATAACAGATTTACCACCAAAAGGCCTTGCAATGTTTCATTCAATCTAAGAGCCTCAGAAAAGGAAAAAAGAAACTGGCCTCACCAAAGCGTTTGACAAAATTCCTCATAATCATATAGTCTTTAAATTTCCCTCGTTAGATTTTAAACACCTTTACATGAAATGGCTTACTTTTTACCTTCAGAATCGTAAATATTATGTCCGATTTACATCTGCTCTTATTCTGGCCAGTTTTCTTTCATATCCTTACAATTGACGTCATTTAACCCTGTCAAATATCCCTTTACGCAGACGATACGATTTTTTTTCAAAATTTTAAAAGATGGTCTTAACAATTTTCTAACGTGACCCGATCGCTTTATGTAAATGATTTTTGTCCGACCTCTACTTGAATATGCGTTTAAGATTTGGTCTCCAACTCAAGATCTACACATATCAAGAATAGAAAGCATCTCACGAATATTCCTTCGTTTTGCCCTTCAGTACCTTCCCTAAAAAAAATCCTTATCTTAGCTTAACCACCTCCAACTGTTAAGCCTCTACAGCAACGCAGAGAAATTGCTGACATTATTTATTATACATATCGACTTGGCTACCAAAAATGTTTGTTCAATTAAATAAGTATAAGACTAAGATTTCGACTTTCGGGATTTTGGGTACAATTAAATAGGTCAGTAGGTATAAGGCAATGTATTTGCAACAATATAATCGATATTTCATGACATTTGAACAATCCATTCATCAAAGGAAAGGTCTTTTACAGTCTACTCCTTGTTCAGTCATTACCTTTGCACTCAGAAGCTCATCGGAATACTTATAAAAGTTAGGACTTATGCAATATATAAAAAAAAACATTCCCTGCCTGATATTAATTAAGGAAAAAACGGAGGCGTACGCGCAACTCCATAGCCCTTTTCTCTGCTTCATTTATAATTTTTGTATTTACGTTCCTTTTCCTTCGAATAATTTCTTTCAACGTCCATTCACAAAGTCTTGCCACATCCGTCCTTCTTCAAAATATGGAATTTTTTTTTCAAACGTGAGGTTTTTAAGAAGATATAAGGTCCCTGGCCATATTATTAGACGCACTGTAGAATTTTTATAATTATTAAATATACGCAATATTTTTAACGTTCAAGAATGGATGTATGGTTACAGTTTTATGCAAGATGGAGCGTCATGCCACACAGCCCGGTCCATGAAAACGTATTTGAGGGAAGAAAACATCCCTCATTTGGAATAGCCGGGAAACAGCCCTGATATGAATCCAATTAAAAATGTGTGGGAGCTGATGAAGAGTGGAATCACCACCCACAAATGCAGGAAACAGTCAACTCATGCATTGATAGTATGCAGCGCCGAATTGAGGCTTTTATTAAAGAAAAAGGAGGTTCAACAAAATATTGAAAAAATTACAAAAATAACAACAAAAAAACTGAAAATATTAATTAAAAAAAAGGGTTCTTTAAATCTGTTGCTTTATTTCTAGGAAGCAGTTTATACTCAGCATACAAAATAAATTAAATGCATTACAATACCTGAAAACCTGATTAAAATAGCTGGAAATTAAGATTTTGCATACAATCTAAAGTGCGTCTACTAATAATATGGCGAGGTACTGTAAAACTCATACTATTTAATTCAAGGCCAAAAAATTTGCTTCATTATAAAGATAATGGTTGCCATCTCAAATAAATTCCAATCGAGAGGCCTAATTTTCGACCACTTTTTTCAGTAATTGGGGGCAGGTATGCCATCAATAACGCGCCGAATACTATCTTCTAAGGCGTCAACCGTTTATTTGCATAGACAAGGGACTTCACATAACCTCATAAAAACAGACAAATGGTATTAAATCGCACGACCAAGATCAAAGGCTCACGATATGCGAGATAATGCGCCCACCAAAATTTTCTTCAAAAAATTGGTTGTTAAATTTAAACGATTTGACACGTTGTATAGGGGTTTATTCATTGGGCAGGATCAGACAATATAAGGGACTTCATTTCCAGTCAACTGAATTCTTTGAACGTACATTTTGAATAAGGCAGTAAGCTTTTCAAGTGTCATAATTTTCATACTTGAAACTTTACTTCACTAATCTCCACTTTCAGTCCATCTATCTTACCATCTAACTATCAAAATCATTATTGTCTACAAAACATTTCTAAGGTAAGCTACAAGTCTATTACGATTTGTACTTTTTATTGTAAGGAACTACTTATTTCTTTTTCAATTTAACAGGGAAACTTTTTACATAAAACATTAAATAGAATTGTGCATAAAATAAATAAATCACAGAGTAATAAAGTTGAGCTTTTGGTTGAATGAAAACCTATGATTAGCTTTTATTTTGACATAAGTAAGTTGTCTTGATAGTTACGGAGATTTTCCCTGACTTACTTTCCAAATTTTTTATGTTGCCTGAACCTGCCCAATGGCAGGCCAATAAAATGCTAGAAATTTGCTTTTTTAAAGTCCCTTATGTCGCCTAAACCTGCCTTTTATGAGATGACAAACCAAACTGAGCATAAATCAAGTGACAACATTTTATGAATGTATACATTTTTTTAAAATTTTATTTAAAACAAAAATTCTCCTCGAGAAATTAAACAAAACAGACGAAGCCGAAGCTGAACCGTGTTTGTGTTTCAGCCATTAATATCACCACCAATGATCACTGGAGTTTAAGTTTGACATATGATGTTGTCGTGGTCGTTTTTACAAATTGCCTTGTGAGGTTGAATGTATAGGGTTTTTAAATAGGCGCGGGTAGATTATGGCACCCAGTGGTGACCATTTTATTTTGGTGACTTCTGTCAAATTTTTTGTTTACTATTCAGTTGTTTATGCCAGATCATCATGGCAAGCTACACGGTTAAACAGCACGTGAAAACGAAACGCCCATTTTACGATAGAAGTGATGGCCCTTCACAGTCGACTCTTCAACGTTTGGTGGACAAATTTGAGACGCTTGGTTCAGTAAACAATAAGCTAACACCCTTACGTTCAAGGAACTTAAGATCGGCCGAGAACATCGCAGCGGTCAGTGAAAGTGTGCAACAGAACACGAGGCAGTTTATTTTTCTGCGTGCATAAGAACTCGGCCTTTCACAAACTTTAACTTTGCGAATTTCGAGTCTGGACTTGGGCCTATACCCGAACAAGATCCAGCTGACCCAGGAGTTCAAAGTTAATGACCAAAGACAACGCCGTTTGTTAGCTGACTGGGCTTCGAATCGTTTGAAAGAGGACCCCAATTTTGGGCTTTATAGACGAGGTGCATTTTTGGATAAATGGTTGTGTTAAGAATCAAAATTGCTGACACCAACCCACGCAAGGTTCACCAGGTGATAATGCATCCTGAAAAAGTTACCGTTCGGTGTGGATTGGAAGTGGAATTTGATAAGTCATAAGAGTAAGATGTTGATGCAAAAGAAAGAGGGGAGGAACCTTTAATTTTGTCAGAGCTTTTAAAGCTAGAATTTGTATTTTGTTGAACTTTGAGTAAATTTTGTAGAGAGCTTGTTTTAATTGTTTCTTGAAGTTGAGTATTTTTTTCATTTGAGATATTTTGTTTCAACTTTTCGGCAAATGCGTAAGGTGATGTAGGGACTTTAGCAGGATTTCGCTCATTATACTTGCGTTTGGCTTCAGTCATAGTGCATTAAATTTGCTGGGGAATTAATATGCTGGGTAATTAAATTGAGAACGAAAAGAGTGGAGAATTGTACTAAGAAATCTAGTACAGCTATCCACTAAAATGACACATTTCGTCGAAATGAAAAGCACAGCGCAATTTTTCGGTTATGATTTCCCCATGTCATTTTTGTATGGGAATTTTCGTTTCGCTTCAGCAGCGTACTAGGCTTAAGGAATTAATCAGCACTTTTTTGGGAGTTGCCATGATAAGGATGATATTATCACGAAAACAGATATTTTTTCACATTCTGTGCTAATATTATCTATTATCTAATGATAATGAGGAATGAGGATGATAAAGGTTTATCTGTGGTTGTAGAAATCATTACAACAAATTTAACGTTGTTTTTATTAGTTATGGTTGGGAGATCCGTGAAGCTTTCAAGGGGGATCTGGTTAGGTTTCTGCTTTCGGCTTGGACGCGGATCTAAGTCAGGGTCAAGTGCCCTGAAGTGACACCTGTCAGGCTATTTAGGCATTCTTATTTCTAAGAACAAACACTTGTAGCAAACAAAAAAAAAAAACAAAGAATTTAACTGGAGAAAAAAAAGGAATGTAACTCGCATATCTGAGTTGGTGTTCCGAAAAAAAATTAAATCTCTTGGACAGAATCCAAGAAAATGGTAAGCAATAGAACTATAGCCATTACATCGCTAGAATACAGCCTTAGTGTTTCATACGTTTCGTTGTTTTACCGATATTTTCACAAACATTGTTCTTCCGAATTACCCAGTTACCCTTAAAAAGTACTACAAGCACTTCCAGGAATATTCATCAGTTTACCCTTAAGCTCAATTTCGGTAGAACTGTCAAGTATAGATATTCTTTTTTTAATCGCACATCGAGAATGCTTTGACCAACTCTGTTTTTCCCTCATATTTAGAACTTAAAGACCAATGTGCACCGGTATCTCCTCGTAAAAACCTCCCTGTTTTCCTTACGATCGCCTTGTGTTTAAATATAAGAAATAACGTATAAAGTGTATAAATAACTCCTTAGGTCCCTGTAAATTTAAAAAAAAAAATGGTTTGGGACTGTATAAGGTAAATACAAATATTTAAAAAAAACAGCAAAATAAATAAAATTCAGATTTGTTTGGGTTTTTTTAAATTATTTTTTTTTTTCAAATCGTATGAGAATTTTATGGACCTTAAATCTTTTGAGTACATACCTTTTTCTTTTTATTGTAGTGATCAGTGTTCCCGCTTTCAATAATTAAATGGAAACCGTTTTGTCGAAACTAGGTAGGTACAAACCTTTGAATTGAAAACTGATTCGCAGGGCTTGGGAAAAGAAGTATACAAATCCAGGAAATAGGAATAAAATGTTTTCACAATTATTAATGTTATATTATTGTTTTATTTAGGTATTTCATCTTTTAACTGATTTTTAATGCTCACTAACATAGTTTTTGTAGAATACTTTTATTACATGATTTTTTTTTTAATTAATTATATTGATTAATTGTCACTGTCACGTTGAATTTGTTTTTTTTTTATATATATTCCTTTTAATTTATTTTAAGTTACAAGTTACAAAATTAATGGAATATAACAATGTAAGTTGCAGAAAATATTTTAATTAATGTAAACTTTTTATATTTATGTTTAGTTGTAAATAATACATGCATGTATATATGTTTTTTCTTTCTGATAAATATATATATTGTTAATATATATATATGAATGTATAATAAATTTATTTATTATTTAGTTAATTAATCTATTAATCATAAATTGACAATTTTATTTACTAAATAAATGAATATGAAATCATTTTTTTTAAAAGAATTAAACATTAAATGAAAAATTATGGATGTTTCATGAAAGTTTTTTGTTGTTGTTGTTAATAATAGGAATAATAATTTATTTATAGTATATAATAATATCAATCAATTTGCATGTGCATATGCAGATATGTTTTCTTCAGAATGAGGTTTTTTTTTATCAAAATAACAAAACACTAGTCAGGACACCCAACCCTTTGCTCTTTCAATTAGTATTTAGCATTTTTTTAAATTTATTTTAATTGTTTTTATACTTAACTTTGCAAAAATTGTTATATAAAATATTCTGTCTCTAACTGTTTTTACTTTTGTAGTTTTCTTCGGTATTAATAATAAACAAACATTCCAAATGCCGAACCACATGAAAATGGCCTTATTTTAAGTTTAGGTTTTATTTGTTAATTTAGGTTAATGTTTAAGTTTAATTATACAATATATGTGTGTAAGTGTGTAGTTACAAATTAAATGTTAGTAATGTATTATTGACGTTTATTAATTTATTATTCCAATTTACAAAAACACAATAAATCTTAAATACTAAGAATTACGAGTTTTAATTAAAACCTCCATTTTTTAAATACATATCAACAAAAGTTATGCCCAAGAATTTTCTTTTTCTTTTTAAATTTTGTATATACACACTTAAATGACATTAAAAAATATTTTTTTTTTTTAGATTTTATAACAAATTCATTTAAACTATAAAATTTGCTTTGATAAACTTGATAAACTAAGAGAGAAACGAAAAAAAAAAAAACAATTAACAAAATTTGTATCCTTTTGTTGCCATGTTGCATAGGTATATTATGATTGTGCAAGTTCGTTTAATAAAGCTGTAGGCCTGATAAATAAGGCCAAGAAATAGATCTTTTCTTATTTCTCTTAATATTATAAACATTTTTAAAATTTATGTTTTACTTAACGTCTTTAAATTTTATATAATAAATGGAAAATAGACTTTTTTAATAAAAACTTAAATGTATTTATTTAATAATAATAGAAATTCTAAATATCATAATAATAATAATACTGATAATAATAATAACAATAATAATAATAATAATAATAATAATAATAATTATAATAATAATAATAATAATAATAATAATAATAATAATAATAATAATAATAATAATAATAATAATAATAATAATAATAATAATAATAATAATAATAATAATAATAATAATAATAATAATAATAATAATAATAATAATAATAATAATAATAATAATAATAATAATAATAATAATAATAATAATAATAATAATAATAATAATAATAATAATAATAATAATAATAATAATAATAATAATAATAATAATAATAATAATAATAATAATAATAATAATAATAATAATAATAATAATAATAATAATAATAATAATAATAATAATAATAATAATAATAATAATAATAATAATAATAATAATAATAATAATAATAATAATAATAATAATAATAATAATAATAATAATAATAATAATAATAATAATAATAATAATAATAATAATAATAATAATAATAATAATAATAATAATAATAATAATAATAATAATAATAATAATAATAATAATAATAATAATAATAATAATAATAATAATAATAATAATAATAATAATAATAATAATAAAATAAAATAATAATAACAACGATAATAATCATGTTAACAAAAATGTCTATTATAAGAAAATTGTATTTGAGCGTTTTCTTTTTGTGTTCAGTAGCCAATGTCTGATTCGTTAAACAGAATGGTGCCGTGAAATAAAGTCAAGTGGAATAAGACCAACTTTAAAAATTGGCCTTGCACTACACAATAGTGAAATAAGACCAATTTTCAGCAGTTGGCCATATTGCACTTTGACAAAGGGCACACTATAGGATTGGGAGTAGGTGCGAGCTTAAGTGTGTGAATAGTTTCAGTTGAAAGTGAAATAAAACCAAATTGGCTTTATTTCACTTTGTTTAAATGTAATAAGATTAACTGTTGGACACTTTACAAAAGTGAAATAAGACCATTTTTTGAAATTTTGCTTATTTCACTTGGCTTTATTTGACAGCACTAATGGGAATGCATCGTATCAAGTTTTTTTTAGTGAATAGTGCAAAATTTTGATTAATCTATCAAAAACATGCACTGACTAAATAATTGGGCACGAAAATTGGTTTGAATTTGATAATTTCGGAATAACAATCCCGTATAATATGTTTTTAGTTTATAAATTTGGACAGGTTGATTTTAAAAAGCTGAAAGGAAAACAAAATTTAAACAAAACTACAAAATGTATTCATCAGAACTTGAAATTAAGATTTTTAAGATCTAAAATGAACAATTTTGAGAGAAAGTCTTTTTGTTTTTGCTACTTGCCCATTTAAAAATTTTACCTAAAAGGTTTATACAAAATGTTTAAAAATTATAATTTAAATGGAAAAAGTTGAATGGTTAAAGAGGCTTAAACGATTTAAATTGTGCTACCTTAATTTTCGTGCATTTTACCTGAATCATAAATTTTGTATATCATGTGTTTTTAATTGGCTTATGGCATCGATAGTTTACAGAAACAAAAATAGAAAACAAAATATCGAGTATTTTGAAATAAAATATAATTTTGTTTTTGTTTGTTGCTTTATATAAAATACAATTTTTGCTCAAGCCTTTCATAAAATATTTGTTTAATTTTTTTAATGTATAAATATATAGTTGTTTATATATGTATGTATTTATATCCCTGATTAATATTGTTAGGATATGTTTTTTTTGTAAGATATGGTTAAGAAAATTATTAATGTTTTTTTTGTTTATAGTTTTAATTCTAGTTCTGTTTAAATTTTAAATCTACGGCCTTTTCATTGAAACTTGTTGGCATATTGTCATAATTTCCATATTTTCAAAGCTTTTAGTTATTATACGAATGAAAACATAATTATACTTAGGTTTTGAAAGTATTTTAAAGCACTTTTATGTCTAGCAATATTATTGTCATTATATCATTATAAATAAATAAAGAAAGAAACCACAGTCGTCGTTTGGAAAAATTATTATAGTTAAAAATATCTTAAATTGACTCATCTGGAAAAAACCCAGAACTGGGGTACGTTTGATTTATTTGAAATGTTAAGATGATTTTGTTTTTGGGGCGTTGCCGAACTTATTGTACCCTTACGTAATAAAAAGATAGAAATGGCGAAAATGTTGAAAATTTACTTTAAAACCCAAACTTTCGATGAACTAGACTTATAGTTACACGGTGAATTAAATATGTACACGTGTGAAATTTCCAAGTTTACAGGTTTTGTGCATAGCATTTGAAAACTTAATGTTTAATGATTGATAGATCATAGATAGATAGATAGATCAGAATGTTCGAAAAAAATAGCGTAAGTAAGCAATTGGAATTTTACAATTTTTTGTTAATGGTTAATCTTAAACTACAAAAGTTGGCAAATAAAATACGCTTTTAAAACAGATTTTGATTGTCTATAATTAATTTAGTTTACCATTTGATTAAGAATTTACAAGAATATTATTTAATCTTTAAAATTAAAGTAAGTAGGTACATAGTTTTTTTCGTGACTAATAAAATATCAAAATAAAATCACAGACCTTAACCCCCAGTTAAAAAAGCAAGTTGTAATAGCTGGATAATTTCTGTAATAGTAGTATAAGTTTTATTTATGAATTCAATACATAAAATATAATTTTGAAAATGTCGGCAATTGAATCAATCAATTTGTCTGCACTGTCACTTGGTGAGTTTTGCATTTGGACCGAACGCAATATCTTTACATAAAAAAGGTTCCTTAAATTATTAGTTTAAATGGCAAAGATTAAATATTATTTTAACAAACAAATTATTGAGTTTTGTTTTGAAAATTGAAACTACATCCTTGGGATATCCCAGACAATTGGTAGTTTATTTCGAAAGCTCGTATTGATGAAATGTCAAAATTTGTAATCAGTTGCAATTCGAAGTTCGCAGTTCGACTTGTGCTCTATAAGGCACTCGTATCTCTCTTTTCTTGTTCAAATTTTGACCACTACACATCAGCCTTACAAGCAAACCGATTTAACTGATAAAAACTTGGGGTTTAAGCTCCTACTTTTCTTCACCATGAAGAATCAACAAATGTACAATAATGTAAATCTAAAAATAGTTAAACAAATTATACTTAGGTATGTCAGATGTACCCCAGTTTAACCTTATAATTATTAATAAAACAAAGCTTATAGTAACCACCACGAGAAATAGTTTTTCAAATACATAAATAAGTTTAGACAAATGTTTCAAATATCTTTCATAAGAATTAAAAAACTACGAAGACTAAGATTCAATAATGTTAAAGGTATAGTTGACAAAAAAAAAGAAAATAGTTATGATATGTGTTTTGTTTTAAGATAATAAACAAATGCTTGGTCTCTTTGTAACTGGCTTATTTTATTGCTGATATACAATGTGTTAAGATTAAACAAAGAGACTCCTAGATTTGACCCTGTTTAATATGAGATCAAGCCAGCTCATTATTATTGAGATATGCTATAGTTATGAGTAGATTATGCTATGTACTTAACTTGAAACATTTTTACCAAAAAATATGAATATATAATATAAAATTAAAAGACTCCTTATATTTCTACTCTTACTTAAAGTTTGCAGTGGGAATTTTTATGTATTCAGTATTTTGAGTATTTCATTTTCTTGCATAATATGAATTTTTACATTTTGCACGAGTATATGTATATAATGTAACTTACCCTTGTTTCATTGAAATTTATATAAAGTAAAGATCATTTACGATTACATTATTTTAACAGCCAAGATTGGAATGACAATAAGTTTTATGTTTTTTTTTGTCTAATTTGCAACTAAAATTTGAATTTTTACATTTGTTTATAGAATTTAAAATAAAAACAAAAATTAATACAATTTTCTTAGTAACTGTCACTGCTTGAGGAATGTTTTATAAAATCAATGTTACTCAAACCATTCCTGCGGTTACGACTTTTACTATCAATTTCACTATCAATATTAATATTTTCATCATAATTAAATCTGTTAGGTTTCGAAGTCAATGATGATGGATATTCCGTCAAAAATGACAACTGATCGATTTGATATATTTTTTGTAATATATCGCTTAGCTGCTGTTGCTGCTGCTGCTTCTGAATTTCCCTGCCTGTTGTTAAATGTTGAAAATCATTACTAGGGTACATTGTGTTTTTGTTGTCAATCCGATTTCGATCATTCTCCGAGCTATAAGATTCTGAGTTCGTTTCTACTTCATGTTCAAATGGTAGGGATTTCAGGGACCCACTTCTAGATTCACGTTGGTAAAAGTCTGATGGTGTTGACTTTTGAAATAAAATCCAATACAAAAAAATTAAATAAGAAAAATGCGTTTCATAACAATGTTTATAGGTCTCGAACGGTCAGTTGAACAGTTTAACATTGGCTTGGCATATATGGTGAAAGTCAAATCATCTGCAATAGTGTCTTGTCAAGTCTTGTGGCTTGTTTTTGTATGTGCTGAGTGTGCAAAGACGACCACTTAAGAGAATAATTCTTTAAACTTTGCACTTTAAAAACACAGATAATTTTTAATTGGAATATACTGTCGGCAATTTCCTGCCGATTTTCTACCAAAAAATGTCTAATATTTGGATAAAATCAACCAACCGTTTAAACGGACAATTTTTACTTTGGAAGACTTCCGTCAATTTTGGAAAATCTTCCAAGAGTGTGTACTTAGCTTTAGCCTTAACAAAATTGTGTGGGGAAACTTTGTACTCTTTTTTAGAAAATAGAATAAATATCAACAAGTACACCCTTAATTCTGCTTCTTTTGGCAGCACCTAACTGATTCCTACATTGCACAATCCGAAACTATATTTTCAGTAAGGGGCTAGATATCATTGCAAACAATATGTACAATTTTTTTTTAAATCAATATTTGACTGTGTTTCTCTTTGATTAGAAATACAAATTATTTATTGATTGACCAGAAATTACACAAATAAAGGTATTTTTCTATTTTCGTGAACAGTCAAAAGTGAAACGAATTGTTCCACTGATTTGTGTTCCAATTCCACACAAAGATACAAATTTTTAACGATCGTTATAAAAGATACTTCAAAAAAATGTCCAAAGATTGATTTTAATGATGAGACACCAATATCTAATATAGCTATAACTCGTCCCCAAAATATTTTTGATTATTTTTGTTCACTTATCCGTTGTTCTTCGTCCTAAGTTCTGCGATGTAGTGTATTCACTTACCAAAAAAACACGGCTATATTATTAAAAAAACTGACTTAAATCATTTGATGTCTTCAGTCTTTAGTGTATATAGAAATGCAAACCCTTACCACCACGGTCATAAACTTTATTAACAAAAACATTAGAGTAACTCACCTGTCTGAACAATACCCTATTTCGTTCACGGAAGTGTGATGGTCGCATTGGGAAGTTTCTCTGCAAATTGCCACGTTCTCTGGCATCGCCTCCAATCATGCTAGGCAATAGGAGCCTACCTGAGCGTGCTGAGTTCGGATTTGATGGATTGCCTGAGAAAATCGATTTCATACCTCCTGGCTGTTTACCCATACCAATCGCTATTCTACCGTCCATGTTGTTATGGTGGTACAGATGTTCCGGCTGGTCTGGGCTAAGATTCTGTTCGTTGGGCATAGGTTCATCATTTTGTTCTAGTTGTCGATTTATCCTGAAAATGTTAAATTAAAGACCTATCAGATCCACACAAGATTCATATGGTTAAAATGTTTGCTTTTTAAAACTATTTAAACTTATTTTTTTTTTATTTTTTAGATGTTTTTTTTTTTTTGGAATTAGTATTTTCTTAAAAAATGCCTGCAAATAATGATAACTGAAGAAATTAAAGAATTATATTATTAACTCACAATTGACCAGCTGAAAGCTCTTTAAGTACTGCTGCTCTAGCTGCTAATTCCTCAGCTTTTCTTTGTTGAGTTAGTTCCTTGGCTCGTTCAGTCCAAATAAGTTCTTTTAATTTTTGAAAACTTCCCTGATGGACAAGATTTGGATTATTGTTCTGAGGGTTTCCATAAGGTGGTGTTCCACTGAACCGATATTGCATAGTTCTTCTTGTTCCAACTCCATTGGCTACTGATGGCATAGTTGATCGGGTCTCTGATCCGTACAATCTTGCTGGTACTTCATCAAATAATATTCTTGAACGTGCTGGTAATCTTTGTAAAACAACAGGTTCTCGGCTAATTACGCGACCAAACACTGGCCGATTAGGTTCACGGTAATGTGGAATTGTTCGGGATCTGTAGTATGTACGTTTGATTTTTCCTTGAGTTGGTGGAAGAAAATTTAAATTTGAATTCTTACTTACCCGATACCACGTCCTGGATTATACATAGGTTCCCATACATTATATGCAAATGGATCACGATATGTTGGTATTTCGTTTGACATTTCTGCAGCCCTTGATTGTCTCTTGGAAAATCTAAGCAAAATCGAAATCAAATAAAAAAAGTAGTTTTAAAAAATAAATGAAAATTGGAAAGATTTGTTGAGTTTTGTGTTGAGAAGCAAAACAAAATTCTAAAATCACTGAGAAAGAAACTGAATTCCCTTCCCCCTACGTGAGTCACCATAACAATTCCCAAACGGCTAATCTGTCATCATCCGCTCCCAGCCTGCCTATGGTAGTGGAAATTTAAAACCCATCAAAAGTATCATCTGCCTCATCTCAATCTCAATTTATTTCTGAACCGCCAAATCCAACTAATTCCAACTCTCAGTTCCCGGTTTTAAAGAATAACAACTCTGAATGGAAAGTAGTGCATTATAATCAGCTGTTCAGCTATTACCAAAACGTCGGTCTGTCATCTATTCAGTATGATTTCGTTGCACCCACCGAAACTTGGTTATCTATTGACCGTCTTAATGCTGAAATCCACCCAGAAGCTCATTACATTTGTATAAAATTCATGTAAATAATTGTAATTTCTATTCATCTAAACTAAAAAATAGTGAATGTATAATTGAATTGATTCTTTTGCAAGTTATTATAAATTGTATTCTTGGTCTTGTATTTGTCTATAGAGAATTAAACGTATCGGTTGATAAATAACTTTATCTTATTTTTCCTAGGTTAGGTTAGGTTAAAGTGGCTGCGGATTCATAATCCACACACTTAGGCCAAAAGAAAAGGCCCATTGTGATATCATATGAATTTAGAGAATTACTTCCCACTAGTCGAACAATTTTGAGCTTTTTATAAAGCAAAGGAGATATTTGATATCCTTTTTAGCTAGTTCACTGGGATTATCAAAAGAGTATTCTCCCAGATGAAGTTTGCGTTTTAGTGAATGAGCAGGGCAAGTGCAGGGGAGGTGAGAGATTGCTTCCTCTTCTTCCTCGTCCATACAGCTCCTGCAGAAGTCATTTGAGGCTACACCAAGTCGAATTGCGTGTCTGCTTATAAGAATGCTTATAGGGATCTAATATGAAGTCTGTTTTGAGATAACAAGTCTTTGGACCGCTTTAAATCCAGTGCAGGCTACGCATGTTGGTAAATTTTACCACCTAAAGTTTGCTATCGTGAAAGCTGTTTCTTTTTGCAGAAGTTTACATGTAGCTATCGGTATACCTTTCATCTTCCTTTCAGGCTCTATAATTTACTGAGATGTCTCTGTGGCCCGGCACCCAACAGAGGTGAATATTAAATTGCTGCTCCATCTCCATAAGAGACGATCGACAATCAAGGGCCGTTAGAAATTTGGTTGAGACATCGTCAAGAGATTTAATAGCAGCCTGACTGTCAGAGAAGATGCGGGTATCAGGAGTTGATATCACGTTTTCTCTTAGCCAGAAGAGAACCTCTTTGATCGCTAAAATTTCCGCTTGGAAGACGCTACAACGATTAGGGAGGCGCAAGGAGATGCTTACATTTAGCTTTTCTGAGTACACAGCACTACTAACTCCCTCATTTGTCTTGGATCCATCTGTATAAAAATGGACAACGACTTGGCTGATATCTTCTTAAATCCTAGTACACTTTTATTTGCAGATGAATTAAAGTTTTTCAGATGAATAAATTCTTTAAATGATTGTATTCTTTCGCAAAATGATCTCCAAAATTTAACAGAATGGTGTACAACTAACCAATTATTTTTGAACGTTAATAAATGTGATTTTTTTTCCTTTTGTCGCAATTTATAGAAAATTCCTTTTTATTATAAAGTTAATATCTTTGTTCTTGAGAGAGTTTTGGAGAAAAAGGACCTTGGTGTATTGTTTGATTCAAAACTAAACTTTAGCAAGCATACCTATAGAATGTATTGTAGCTAAATCCAATTCAATGCTAGGTTTTATTAAACGTAATTCAAAAGACTTCAAGGATCTTAACTCTGTATTTAACTCCAATGTTAGATCAAACTTAGAATACTGTTGTGTGATTTGGAATCCTCTCTACAATATTTATTTAGATAGAATTTAAATGATACAAAATTTATAATTCAGAAAATAATTTTTAAACATCGAAATCCCGACGTACTCGACTTGATGTAAACTTCTTAGAACTCAGTCACTCAAAAACAGAAAGAAAATGTTTTCAGTAACTTTGATAAGTGATATATTGTCGCATCATATCAAATGCCCTTTCCTTTTATTGTTGATAGATTTGTATGCTCCTTCGCGTTAAATAAGAGAACGTTGCTTATTATCGCTGTGTCAGAGAAACTAATCTTATCATATTGATTTTAATTTTCATATAAACAGATACACTTTCAAAAATAATATACTTTTATTCTTTTCGAATTAATTAATCAAACCATGTTTCTATAATTATTACTATATTGAACACTTAATGTTATATATATTATTACATTTATTTATTCTATGTTTTAAATGATTATTTATTTCTTAGACCTTTTGTAGTCTAATTGTAGATGTTAAGATCTCTAATTGATGTGAATAAATAAATAAATAAATCCCTTAGGACTTGGAAAGAAGGTAGGTTTCTGGGTGCTATCATAGTCAGCAATGACAACCCTTATGTTTCGAAGAGAAGAGAAATTCATTCTTAAAAAACAACATCACAATAAAAAAATGAAAGATTTAAGGAATTTGTCAAAACCAGCGTTGTTGTTGTTTTTTAAAAATAAATTTCTTATCTACAAATACACATTCTGGGTCCAAGTTTTTCTCAAAACTTTGTCGAAATCCAATTGGTATCATTCCTCTCGTTAACCACAACTTACTCGTACATAGTTACATAAAGCTTTATTTTATTTTGAGGAATGAGTTTACAAAAGAGCTTTTCATTCAAGGCAATCTTCTCTCAAAAAAGGCAACTTCGAACCGTTTACAACAAGTTCGAAGGACTTTTTAAAGCTAAATCTGGGTATGGCCAGGAATCTTTCAGAATGGGAGGTGTTATTTAATGCGACATTTTTTTCTTTCGTGGTGACACAGCTTTACGCTTGTAAAAAATGTTGCTACATACATATTATGTACATACTTTCAAGCCCCTACGGAGAAAACATTTGTTGAATCTGAATGAGAACAAGATAAGCATTTGATGCTATGAGGAGATGGCTGTGGGGGTGATGGCTGCGAATTGGAAAAAGAGAAAAAATAAAAAACAAATTTTGAATATCATATGAATAATCTGAAATTACGACTTCAAAAAGCTTCAGGTAGTGTGCTTTAAGGGGGTTCCTAACAATGAAATATACAAACATGAAAAGATACACAATTGAATAGTTAGAATGGCTACCAAAAAGTTTCTTTTCTAAAATTAATATATACATATATGTATATATGTTCAACGTAAATTGCTTCTTTAATCGAAGATTAAAGTTGTAGATACTCATTTAAAAATTCTTAAATGGGTATACATTGGACATATTAAGTATTATCAAATTTTAGATGTGGCTTTTAGTTTAAGGGGACGACGCACGGTGAGAAGAACACACAAATTACGTTTACTTGAGAACAATGGCACATCGTTAAAACGTCTAAACACTTTTGTATTCATCATATTATTCATAAATCATCAATCATCAATCATAAATCAAATTTCATAAATCATAAATCATAAATCATAAATTATAAATCATAAATCATAAATCATAAATCATAAATCATAAATCATAAATCATAAATCATAAATCATAAATCATAAATCATAAATCATAAATCATAAATCATAAATCATAAATCATAAATCATAAATCATAAATCATAAATCATAAATCATAAATCATAAATCATAAATCATAAATCATAAATCATAAATCATAAATCATAAATCATAAATCATAAATCATAAATCATAAATCATAAATCATCAATCATCAATCATCAATCATCAATCATCAATCATCAATCATCAATCATCAATCATCAATCATCAATCATCAATCATCAATCATCAATCACCAATCATCAACCCTCAATCATCAATCATCATTTGTCATGCGAGAGGTCTTGGTTTCGATCCCTGCCTGTGCCACCTAATGTCTTATTCACGGGTACTGCCTCTTGCGAGGAATTGAAAAATTGTCCAAGAGTAATTCTTGTCTTGAAAAAGTGCTTTCTCAAATTGGCCGTTCGGATTCGGCTTAAAACTGTAGGTCCCCTCCATCCCTGACAACAGTACTCGCACACAGGAATGGTTGAGAGTTGTCAATCACTAGGCCCTAGTTTTCAAACGGACTGTGCTAGAATTTTTTCAAAGTTGTTCTAACTTTTAAAGCAGCAAGTTGATTAATTTAATTCTGAAATGGGTCAATTGGTGGTTTTGGGACCCTTTATACTCACACTGAAATCATTGCGGCCGAGCCAGTCGACTGATTCTTGTCGATGAGCTTACTCGAATCCCTGTCGTTGTAGGTCAATCCGCCAACACCCTATACTTGTTTCTCACTTTTGTTCTAATAAATAAATAATAATTTCACAATCAGTGTATTACCGCCTCTAGGCACATCAGACTTTTGTATCGTATCTGCAAATTTTTCATGTATAAGAAACCCAGTTAAAGAAAAAACTCCCATGAGAACCATCTCAATGATTTTTCAGGAACTTTAACTGGTCAACGCAGATATAGTTACAAATTTAATTCTTTGTGGAATGAGAAATGTTATGCTGGGTTTGATTCGAGCTGTAAGGAGGTTATTAGGATCAGAGATGTAAGTTTCTGGATTTACCACTTATGAAAACCGGAATAAGTTCAAACAACCTAGAAAGATCTGTAATGGAGTTTTTCAGGGCTCCGTTTTGTCTCCGTATCTCTTCCTCATATTCATAAACGATCTCTTGTCTGCCACTTCTAATCCATTAAACTGTTTTGCTGACGATAGTACCCTCAGATTTTCATATTCGTTTCTAGATTCACATCGTTATCCTTCGGATAAGCTCATTAAATTCTGATCTCGACAGGATTATATAATGGGGAATTAAGAACCGTGTAGAATTTAATGCTATACTGCTAGGTGCTTAGGATTTCTCAGACGGTGCAAGAAATTTGTCACGCCTTCTGATCTGGCTGATATTTACAAAGCCTTCATTCCTCCAAAACTTGAATTTAACTCACATATTTAGGCAGGTGGTGCCCCTAAAACAAGTTTAAGTATTTTAGACAAGATCCAAAAAAGGGCTTTGAGCTAGGGCCTAGTTCTCAAGAGACTGTTGCGCCACCTAATTTTTGTTTATTTTTTGTTTTATAAATTTAAAGTTCTGAGAGCTTAGACTTTGTTCTTGCATAAATTAAAATTAAAATAAATTAACCTCACACTTTCACGTCCTTTAAACAAAAACTAATACAATATTTAACAATGGGTTATTATTTATGATCTTATAATAAACCCTTATTAAAAAGAGATGAGCTTAAATTTCACTCATAAAAAACCCTTGTTCATGTATATACAAAAACTAGGACAATGGGTAAATGGTGTTAATTTGCAAAAGGCTTTACTGGAGAAAATTTGTATTTTTGATCTTGAATTCGTTTAATGCAACTTTTAAAATTATAAACTTCATTGAAAATAAGTTGGGGTGGCAAATATATAGTCAACCCAACTCTCTCGGTACGCCACTGTTGCGCCACATGCGTCGTGGTTTCCTCTACTATACTTTTCCATCCCCCGAGATTGAAATAAAATATTTCATTTTCTCCTCCTTTATCATTCAATTCATAAAAAAGAATTCGTGCTTGCTTTCCAAAATAATGTTAATAAAAAACCAACACAAATTTGACACTAGAACTTCCCAACATGTTGAATACGGAAGGATAAGCTTTTGCATGCGAATAAGGATGAGGAGCTGTTTCGAAGGACTTTTTATGTCTTTTTAGTGTAAACTCATTATGCAATCTCTTCCATCCTTTGTAAATATGTACATTTGAAAAAGTCCTTTATAATTAATACAATGTCTCTATTTGATGTATTAGTAGGAGGTATTGGCAGTGCTTAATATTTATGGTGTCAAGCAATAAAATAACATCTTCTTATCGTTTAAGTATGTATGTTTTACTAAAACCTTTTGGCATCCGTACTTTCTTAAAAATAAACAATCAATCAATTAGCTGTCATTATTATACGACCGTGGAACTAAATGCGGGATAATGGAAATGGATGATGGGTAAAAATGCGAAACACGCCTATTCATTAAAATGTTCCAGTACCTGGTGTTCAAATTGTAAACATGTGCACCTAAGAGGACACAAACTTTTCTCAAAACCCACCTTTGTTCATCAACTTCTACACTCACCAACCTGCGGTAAACATCGGGTGTCTAGTACCTCAACTGGAAATTGAGTTCCAACCCCAGTGGAAAGTTGTTGGGGGTATTGAGATGGCAGCGGAGAAATTCCCAAGATAGAATCAACGGTTAAGTTAAAGTTAGTTTAAACTTCTTAGTAACTACTTCGACGACAAATTACGAGATCAGGGGTGTAAGGAGCCCTTATGCCGACTCTCACCCTTTGAGCTCAATTCAAAGGCCTGGTTCTATAGTTTGAAGGTCGTGTATCAGGGTGACTTCCTGACCAGCCACGTAAAGAAAATACTATTTGCAAAGCACCAACAAGGCTGGGAAACGGACGAATTTACTGTTGACAACCCACACAAACGATTTAAAAACAACGAACTTCGGATATGATTTAGGAGCAAAATACCTTTTTTTGTGTGCTTTTTGAATGCATATTACGTTGCTTCAAAAAATCAACTAGATGTGAGCTAAAAACCTGCTTTATATATGTCTTAATAAAATAGTAATTCAAAACTTGAACGCAATTTATTCAATCAAAAACCTTGGTTTATTAATAACACAGAAAGATACAGAAATGACTCAAAAAAAAAACAAACAAAATACGTGTTTTTTTACCGTAGCAATTTTTAAAAAGCACAACCATAGTGACCTTTTGTGACGTGCTACCAAATTAGTAAAAATTTGAAAAATTAATCAAAACTTCATTTCATCATGTCCCTAGAGTTGAAATAAAAGATTTTTAGAGAGATATCGACTTCAAATATATTTTGTTATACCGATAGTAATGCAGACAGATGCAGAAATGTCTCTCAAAAAATTGAGTGCTGTTTTTACTATAGCAATTTAAAAAAGGTATACATTTTGGTTAACCATAAATATTTCACGAACCAATTACGCTAGAGGATTGCATTAAATTTTAAATTATATATTGTAACGTGAATCCAAACTAGTATATTTTTGGAAAAGAAAAACAATTAACTTTTTTTATTAAAACAATTTGAGAAAAATCGAATTGACAGTTTTTCATACAAAAAATTAAAAATGTTGAAAATGTGTAAGATCAACATATTTCTATACTCCCATATGCAAACAATTTGTACTAATACTTAAAGAAATCCCGATTTGTTGATTACCTTGGAAATGTACAACGAAGCTGTAATAAAAATTGAAGATATGTGTCTAACGATTGTATATATATATAATCGTGAAAAATACATGATTTTTTTGCTAGTGAATTGCAACGTCAGCAGGAGTTCAATTCTAATGATTTACGTTTTTCTTATACAATCGAATATAACCAAATTGAATTTTGAACAATAACATGTGTATGACACAATCATGCAAGCCGTTTCCAATAATACAGGTGGATTATATTTCTTGGATGCACCTGGTGTTACAGGCAAAACTTTCTTTGTATCATTGATTTTTACGACTATTCGATCAGAACAAAAAATTGCATTGGCACTCGCATCTTCGGGAATTGTTGCTACATTATTAGAAGGTGGTTGGACCGCACACTCTTCCTTAAAATTGCCATCAAATGTACGGGTGATTGAAAATCCAACTTGCAATATTTCGAGAAATCCTGCTATGGCAAAAGTTGTGCAATTAACGTCAATTATTATATGGGATGGGTGCACAATGGCAAATAAAAAATCAATAGAAGCATTTAATCGAACAATTTTGTAAATGCGACTGTTTTTGTTTCAAAAATATAGGTTAATTTCAAGTGAAGTTTAAAATAGTCAGCTGATTTGATTTGTTCATAATTCATGATTTTTTTTGTATTTATTTTTTTCTTTTGTTCATTTGAAAAATACTTAAAACTATATAAACTTCAATCCATAGTTATATAAAAATACATTAACTTTAAGATTATTTTCAAGAATGAAATAGTTAAGTACGGTCTGTTGGCCGAAGACAAGAAGCGAAAGTACTATACTATATAAAACATAATTATAATTGATTTATCGATGGGTATGCGATAAAGATATAAGAATTTAAATTAAATTAAAATTTGGAAAAACAGATCTTAAATAAATGAATTTAATTCATTTGTAATCACGCGTAAATTACAGTTTTCGTAGATCCTCGAAGCATTGTACCCGCAATTTTCAAAAAAATAACTTTTAAAACCTTGTAGAAATACAAATGCCTTAATGGTAGCAGTTCCAGATTTTTAAAAAACCCAATGCTAGAAGTTAGACGATTAAACTTTCACAGAATGCGAATTGCATGTTTTTGCTTTTTATAAGTAAAGGTTCTAATCTATCAAAATGTGCTCCACCCCTGAAAGATATCCCGCACTGCAACAATTTATACAAATCTTAGTGAAGTGAATATTTATAAGCTCAATAAAACCTTATATTTGTAGGTATGGTGCAACCCCCAGTCAACATTAGAAAAAAAACCTATGTTTCTTAGGTCTCCCAGATAAACCAAGAGGTACTTTTTTTAGTTTTCACTTCCTTTTCAACTTATATCGGTTCTTAGGGACCAGTTGTAGCTATCATTGATTATCATCATTAAACATTTTGTTTCGAGACTTAAAAGCGGTTAAGAGAGTCAAATTTGAAATGTAGGAAGTTCAAATAAAGAGTTGAAGATTTTTTCCGAACAAAATCGGTCCACTCCAAGCTTTCCTTTAATGTTCCTACCTGTGCATTGTTCTTTCAATGATCAACACTAACCTCAAACGATTGATTCCAATCAGCTAATTTGTATCCAATGACAGGCATTTTCAATGAAAGCTATGTTAAAAAAATTCCAGTGATTAATTTCAATCATAGCTATAACTGGTTCCTCAGCGTTTTTTTTTTTAGGTGACTCCAAGTTTACCGATTTGATACCTGTTTTGTTTGATTTTATAACTCTACAACTTTTTAAGAACATATCATATTACCAAGTGTGGCACGACACTTATTTTTACCAATACAAAATATGTTTAAGACTTTTATGTACTTACATCCACATAGCTCGCAATTCCTCACAGCTCGGCTCTTGGGCACTTAAAGGAAAAGATTTAGGTCCAAGTATCTCGCCATTTGTGTGCAATCTATTTGGTTGACTGCTGATGCTCTCATCTTCATTGCTATCACTGCTAGCGCCACCACTGGCGCCACTAGCGCCATTTCCACCGCTACGACGTCCAGTAGCAATTTCATACTCTGTATGATGTGATATTTGACCATTTACTGAACAGCTTCTCAGTGGGAAAATCAGGAGTAGAATAATTTGAATGATTCTAGTTGCATGATATTGATTCTGAAATAATCAATGCAGAGTATAAAATACAAAATAATAACATATCAAATTAGCATTAAATTTTGTAGTTTAACATTTTTGAAACACTTTTTTAGATTGAAGGTTTCACAAGACGTTCATTGATGCATTATGTGCTTAACTTAATTTTCAAATTTGTCTCCAAATTTTTAAAAGTAGGGATAATAAATTATTTGTGAAGGCGCTCACAATCTAAAAGAATGGAGTCATTAAAATTTAAAGTATTGGAAAAAAGGCTCTATGGAAGGAGATATGTAAATAGATTAAATGTGATGTGATGGGTAGTCCGTAGGACTGTCACGCAGAGGTCTTGGGCTTAATCCCTGCCTACTTTAAGTTTTTGTAACGGATACGGAACTTGCGAGAAATTGACAAATCCTTCATTAAAAGTGCTTTCTTAAATTAGTCGTTTGGATCCGGCGTACCTAAAATGACTCGCACACAGGAATGACTGAGAGCTGTAAGTCACTATAGGACCTGGTTATCTAAAGACTGTTGCGCCACCTAATTTCATTTTACTTAATAATAGAATTAATCAAAAAAATTTCAGTTATAAGAAAAAGCTTGAAGACAGTTAAGATAAGTATATAAACACATACATTTATCAACTCCTGGTTTTAGTAACCTTTTTTTAAATAAATCAAATGAAAGCTTTCTTAATAAATCATAATCATTAATGGCTGAAACACAAACACGCTTCAACTTCGGGGTTGCCTGACGTTTACGAGTTCAGCCATAGGAATTCAATGCATTCTATCACAATGGAGCTTCGACCTCACGTTTCGTTTGACAATCGTAAGGAAAAGAACGTAATGTAACGTAATGTGACTCCAAACGGAAGCTCTAGTTCAATTATCTGAACATTTGCTTTGTCTGACAATTCAACAGCGGTTAAAAAATGTTAACAAACAAAATATTTGCTCTTTGGAGGGATGAAATAATAGAAATGTCATTCAAAGCAACCTGGAAGCAAGGCCACCGTAACGCAGACGAAGCGGATGCTGAAGCTTGTTTGTGATTCAGCCATAAGTGCGTTTTTTTGGTATTCCATACATAGTACAGTGAGAAATTGCGAACAAAACGATCCGCAGTAGCCAGATTTTTGTATTTAAAAATTGGTACAACTGTCAGAATAATAATTTAAAAAAAATACACAAATAGAAGAAAGTTTTGTGAAAATCAAATGTTAAAATTAACTTAGCAAAAAAAAAACGAACTAAAACTAATAAAATGGACAATTTTCAAGAAGAAATGGTAAGAAAACATCTGGAAATTGAGATTCTAAAAACAAAGTTCATTTAACAATTGCTTCAAGTAGGGGGTTTGTTCATAGACTTCTACATTAACATCTGGTGTTGAAGCTTGAAGATCGCCTCAGTTCTTTATATTCCTGAATTGAGTTGAAATGAGCTTGATTTGACTCGAGTATATATGTCAAAAACCCATCCATTCCAAGATTCTACTCTAACTTTTATCGGTGTTGTTCATACTATGGATATTGTTGTTATTAGTGTAAAATCCTACTAAACTATCGATAGATTTTCAACAAAACATGGGTATTATCATTTCTCTGTATTACACAATTCTGATGCAAAATGCACTGCAAGTTGAATAAAACAAAATGCACGAACTTTTTCATGTATCCTAAGAGTCAATTTAATGTACCTGCAAAAAAGAATGTTTTCAAGAAATTAAATGCCATCTGATTTCTAAAAAACTTAATTTCCTTAAAAGATATAGGTACTTGTTAGTGTTTTTTTTTTTTTCAAAATTAATTTTGTATGTATAAATATTTTTGGTATGTTTTTAATTTCAATTTGTTTAAAAAAAGCTATGTATTTTTTTTTAAATCAAAAATAAAAAGAATTAAATTTTTGATCATCAAATATTATTGAAAAGGTATAAGAGCTTGTACAGACAAATTATTAAAATCGGTAGATTAGTTGATTAGAGAATACTTTTTAAACAAAATAACGGCTCTATGGTCGATATCTTTCTGGAGCAATACAAACATATTTTTTATTGAAAGAGCTAAGTTAAGAAAAACATTTTAGAGAAAATTGAATTCAAAAAGTGTGGTTCGTTTTTGAGTAAATCCGAAATTTTGTTTTTTGACCAACAAATTTATATTTTATGTCATTTTTAACTCAATCGACCCAAAGGTTTGATCTGTAGGGGCAAGGACAGACAGTCAGACAGAGAGAATGGGGGGACCCACTTTGACTTCTCTACCATTGGAATGTCATGTTTGATTCAAATCCCGAGTTCAAAAGAAAGTTCCTATATATCGCAAGTAAGTTAAACACAATCAAATACAACAATAGTTATTTATTGTTATTAAGCGCTTGCAATATTTATTGAATTATAATTTCTTGATTTTTTTAAAATTTGAAATCAAGCTTTACTGTTCGGCAATATGATGAAAATGGGTTCGATAAGCTTCTTCGGGATCGATGTGTTCTTTTTTCATAATTTTAATGCCTTTTTTATTGATTTTTAATTTTGACATTCCAATAAAATTGGGACCCGAAACAAAGACATAGAAAAGTAAAGCAATGGTTTGGAGTAAAGAACAATGAACTTATGGAGTGGCTTGCTCAGTCTCTCGAGTCTCGACCTAAATTTCATATGGAATTTGAGAACAGGTATCAAAGCGAAGGTTTTGAAAGCTATACCGCAAATATCAATGAACTAGAAGTCTTGATTGAAAAAATAAGGCACGACTGTGCTGCCGTTACAATAAAAAAATGATTCACAACTAAATATTAACAACTTATTTACTTCAAGTTTTCATTTATTTCTTGTTTTTCACATTTTTTGCCAATGAAGCCAAAGTAAAATGCTATTATTGAGTTCCCTTAATCAAGATACTTTTTTACCTTTTCTTGTTATTTTTATATTGAAATTAAAGTATTATTTAAAAATCTTCGGAGTTTAATTTAAAAAATGAATATGTATATCAAACATAAAACGAATACACTTCTTTTCTATTGCTCGTATAGCGTACACATATCAAACTTAACTAAAAAATTCAAGCTATTATCTTGAAATTATCAAAAAAATATTGGCAGTTTATGAGTTTCACTGAGCACTGAATATCTGAAGATTTGGTTGAAGGGGCCTGTTATATTCATTAACTTCAACGAAACATTGATAAATTGTTAAAATCTTTAACAGGGAGAGGGAGAATAGAAATAATAGCCGTTCTTACAAGAATTGTTAAATGTTAAATTGTTACCCATTTTAATCACTCTGGTATACCAGAAGCACTAGAAAATTTGAAAAACTTAAGCAAGGATAAACTAACTAGTACCAGATGCAAGCACACGCTAAAATTCTATATATAACGGGTTATTCATGTTGCGGTTAAGTATAGGGCTGGAATTCGACAAGTTGTTATTAAAATTTTTTTTCCAGTTGAAAGTCTGACATTTACGAAAATGGATCGGACAACCCACACAAATTGTTAAAACCTACTAAAAAATGGGGATTCGGCCAAAACCACATATTATGGTTTACATAATAGTTGAACTACGCAAGCAATTGGTAAAATTGTACACAAATTTGAAGAGACTGTATTGGATAAAGATATTGTAAGGCCTGTGCATCATCGTTTCGCTCGTACCACTTAAAATATAGGTGCTGTAAGTGAAAGTGTTGCCGAATACCCGAATGTGTCGATTAATCACCGTTCTCAAGAACTAGGACTGTCTTACGGCACATTATGGAAAATTTGCATTTGGATCTACACCTACATATCAAACTTAACTACAAAAGGGTGGACAAGTTGATGTCCTGTATACTGATTTTGTTAAAGCCTTTGACCACGTTCATCATGGTCTTCTTCTACAAAAGCTTAAGATGTTAGGATTGAATGCTTCATTTTTACAGTGCAGTGGTTAGATTCATACATTTCTGATAGAAAACAAGCTTTTAAAATAGATCATTGTGTTTCAAATCTTATAGACGTGGTGTCGGGTCTTTCACAAGGCAGTCATTTGGGTCCATCTTTTATAATCTTTATAAATGATTTACCTTCTGTTTTTAAATTTTGTAAATGCTTGATGTAGTACCCGTGGCATGCGAGAGGTCTTGGGTTCGATCCCTGCCTGTGCACGGGTATTGCCTCTTGCGAAGAATTTACAAAATCTCCAAGAGTTATTCTTGTCATGAAAAAGTGTTCTCTAATTAGCCGTTCGGATTCAGCACATAAACTGTAGGTCCCCTCCATCTGGTTCTCCACGGACTGTTGCGCCACCTAATTTATTTATTTATTTTAACTGCTTGATGTACCCCAATGATGTGGAAGGTTTAACAGCAACATCTTCACTCTGACAACATTACTCGCACACAGAAATGGTTGAGAGTAAGTCACTAGGCCCTCGTTCTTCATGGACTGTTGCACCACCTTATTTATTTATTTATCTTCACTTGAAGATTGCTTATTAATGTAATGATATACACAATTTTCTTAATTGGTGCAACTACAATACTTCAGCTGAATTACTCGAATAGTAAAATTTGTAGTGTATCTAAGTCTTCATCCCCTATTGACTTTGAATATAAATTCCATGATGTTAGTCTTCTAGGGTAATTGAAGTAAATGATCTTCGGGTGAATTTGATTCAAAGATTGACTTTAGATCTCATGTTGATTACATGGTATCTAAAGATAATACACTTTTAGGTTTCTTGAAGCGGAACTCCAAATTTTTTAAGGATGCCTATACTTTGAAGACCATATTTATGTCTATAGTTCTACCTGTTTAAGAATATTGGTGTATCGTCTGGTCCAATTTTTATGAAAATAATATTTTGAGAATAGAAAGAGTTCAGAAAAAATTCAATCGTTATGCACTTCGAAAACTTAACTGGGTTGGGACTTTAGGGGATTATAAATCAAGGTGCGCCCTTATTGCCTTAAAAACGCTTAAATGTCAAATAAATTCTTGTGTTTTGCTTATTATTTCCATTCCATGTTCCAAACAACAAATGTATTATTTTATCCTCCTCTTCAAAGGACTAATTATGGTCTAAATAAATGAATAGAGATTGTTTTAAGAAAAAAATTCTTGAAATATGTTATTGATTAATAAATTAAATTTAATCTAAAATTCCTTGTAAATATGTATATATCTTATTAGCTTTATTATTTTGTAGTAATTTTGTAATCAGCAGATCTTCAATCAATTGATGAAAAAAAAAAGATTTGGGTGTGATCTTTAATTTAAAACTGTATATATCGTATTAGCTTTATTATTTTGTAGTAATTTTGTAATCAGCAGATCTTCGATCAATTGATGAAAAAAAAGGCTCGGTTTCATTTCAAGGAATGGTAAAAACTTCTCACATCCTTTTGCTTTAAGATCTCTATATATTTGTACGATCTATATTAGAATACTGCTCTCCTATATGAAATCCTTTGTGCGCTGCTCATGCTAATAGAATTGAAAGAATACAGAAACGCTTCACAAGAACAGCAATCCGGATTTTACGATGGAATGTCGACATGCCATCATATAAATCGAGGTGCCTGTTATTAGGCATTCAATTCTTGTAAACACGCCGTAAATATTTTGATGTCATGTTTGTAAGCGATTTAATTAATTATACAATCAATTGCCCTGATTTACTTTCGTAAGTGGGTTTTCACGTTCCAAATCGTACCTTACGAAATAATCGTTTATTTTATATTCCTTTTCATTGGATTAATTAAGGAACCAATGAACCTTTAACTCGCTGTTTAAGACAAGACTTTTTATGTAATGTCATTGATCTTAATTTATATATGAGTAGAGATTGTTTTAAAAAAAGGTTGTTACTAAGTCTCAATCTCGGTGGTTAGTAATTATGTAATTATTTTGTTATATTTGTACCTATATTGTTAAATATTTTTAACTAGTCTTCAAGAGCTGTGTCTCTGCTTGATGAATAAATAAATAAAATAAATTAAAAAAAAAATACATTGTTATATTTTGGTTTGGGATGAAATTTAATTTTCCCAATGTCAGAGTATCTACGGCCGCTTTAGTCCGGGTGGGTTTTTACTTTCTCTCACCAAAATATACAAAAGATATGTGCTCGCTTAAAAAAGAGAAAAAAGCTACAAAGAGTTTTGTATGGATTCATTTAAATGACTCTAAGACCAAGGTGTTGTGATAGCCTCACATTCCCCTCCAAACCATGCATATCAAAAAAAAAAAATGATTGAATGGCCCAAATAAATCAACTCGAAACTTTTGTTATTAATGTGTATTCCCTACTTTACAAAATTTTATTTAAACTTAATTTTCGTGTCTATTTAAAATTTAAGTTAAGTTTCATTTGATATTAGATTAATATTTAAAAATAAATAAACAAATTGATGTATAGATATTTTATTTCTACAACAAAGAAAAAACGAGGAGAAAGTAAGAAAAGTAGTAATGCTAAAGAATTTTTTTAAAAAAGAGATGCCACAAAAGTTCTTTCTTTTCATTATACCATTTAATTATAAGAAGAATTCATTGAAATGAAAAAAATTTGAATCTGAAATTGGAAATTTTGAAAATTTGAAGGTAAATAATTGAGGAAATAAAAAAAAAGATTTAAATTTCAATTTTGAAAATATCTTGACGTTATTGAAAATGAGAAAAATAGGTTTAAATTGATTTTGAGAATTTGAAAATAAGTTATTTTATGTTGGCTATTTCTCGGTTATCCTTATCCAACTTAACTAAAATCCAGAGAAGAAGAGACCCAGCCATTTGAATAATAATTAAAAAAAAGTGTTAGTTTTTTCAATTTTTTTTTAAAACATCAAACTTGAACAATTATAAATATAGTTTAAAAATAAATAAACGGAAGGAACTTCGATATTAATTTCATATTTGTAATTTTTGTAATCTCAACCCTTAACTGAATTCGATTGTCCAGTGGACCCACGAACAAACTTAAAACCTCCGTAAAAAACGCAGCTGTCGCCGTAGCCCTTTCTGCTTCTAGGTACCTTTCTTCAGTAAACCAACGTGTGTCCAGTGAGAAGGACGCGTTTCGCTCGCTTCTCCTTAGGTCAGTATTAGGATACGCTTGGGTACCCTGGACCCACGACTGTAAATACGTTATTTTTTTGTTTATTTGGTTGTTTTATTGTATTGCAGGTATTGTGGTATTTTTAATCGCAAATCGAGAAAATATGGATGAAAATCAAGAAAACATTTTGAACCAAATTCGGGATCTGTGCGGAATAAAAGGCCGAACAATAATTCAGAAAATGATTTCTCTGACTGTGGAGAAGAATTTTTGTTGACAAGTGATCACGATTCAAATTCTGATGCTCAAAGATGCTCTTTGTGTCCACCAAATAAAAAAAGCAAAAACTGTACACCTGTGGGGCAAGTGCAAAACCCATTTTGTTTTTCATGCCTTTAAATGGGCTTACTTTGACCAATGTCAAAATTTTTCACGAAGAATAGTTTTAAAGAGTATGTTTTTTTCTAAGAAAAAGTTTTTTTTTAACACTTTTTTTTTTTTTTTTTTAATTACATGTTTTTAGGTTAAGATTTTTTTAATGAGCTCTTTGGTCAGGTGTGATTGGACCTTACTTCTTCGAAAACAACTATGGAACGACTGTCACCGTCAATTCGGAGCGTTATGGTCACATGATAACCGGCTTTTTTCTGCCTGCTATTGAAGAATAAGACTTGGAGAATATGTGGTTTCAACAAGACGGTGCCACATGCCACACTACTCGAGCGAATATGGCTTTATTGCAAGAAACCATTCCTGGCCGCGAAATGTTTCGTCGTGGCGATATCAACTAGCCCCCAAGATCATGCGATTTGACACCGCTGGACTTTTTTTGTGGGGCTACGCGTCAGACCATATATACATTTAAACCTTTAACTCTTGAACACCTGAAAACTAAAACTAACATTCGTCAAAGTGGTTAAAAATTACCTCAAAAGAACCGATGCTTGCAACACATATAATAAAAAAGAAATATCATGAACAAAAATATTTTACATGTCTACTTTTGAATGTTTGGCCTTAAAAAGTTTTGCTTATTTGGTTCTACTTATATTTTCAAAGTGTCGATGTGACTAGGCCTACGGCATTCTTGATTTACATATCTGGGTTAAGAATGTCCAAAGACCTTAAAGCTACAGAAATTGAAACAGGGTCTATGGACCTTATGTTTTTCTTGGAACTTTTTCTACTGAAGATACCTTAGCGAGGGGTTAAAGGGGTCGCGTCCGTTTTTGGGTAGGTCCGAAAGGTATAGAGCTATATTCAACACTTTAAGAATCAAGGTTAACGAAATTTAAGGATAAACAAGGTTTAAAGAAGACGAAGCATAGCTTTAGTGTTTGTTAAATAAGTATAACCATCCAGGTCCATAAGTTGGGAATGTTTGTACCAATCTTACTTTTCCTTCCTTTTGATATCGCTAACCATCATCAATTTTGAAATCGAAATGTTTACAAAAATAAAATTTTGTAAAAAGCAATTCAAATACCCGTCCGTCGACCCATCACCAATGCAATCCCACTGCATCAAACTTATATTGCACTTTTCACGTGAAAAATTAATAAACCCACATTTTAAGTCTTGTAGCAAAAGTAAAGCATAACTAAGTAGACACAAGTTGAAAAGTGTATTTTATTTACTTTTCATTGCCTTGTGTTTGCTTGCCTGGTGCTGCTCTCCATCACTTTTATAAAACAAATAAACTATAAATATTTTGCTGTGAGCAAGAAGCAAGGATTTCAGGTAACTAGAAAATTGTGTTTAGTTAAAACAACAAACTGAAACTTACCTTGTGTGGTGTTACTTACATTTACATTTCGAAATTTAACATTTCCATTTAGTTTAGCGAGTACTTTTAATTGTGATTCATATAAATTTCCCAGAACAGAACAGTTGAAATTTTGGTTATTTAAAAGTTATAAAAGGATTTAAACACCCAACCCGCCTACGTACCTAACCTACCTACAAAGCTTAAAGGAATGGTTCTATCCAGCAGGGGTTGATTGGTACATATATGTATATTTGTTTTGCTCGCGAGATGAATAGTAAAACGTGAGGCAAAAGTTTTTGCTTCACATCGGAAGATACATTTATGATGAATCGCTATATTCCAAACGAACGCGAAATTCAAAGGTAAAGACCAAAATTGTTCATACCTATACGCATACAGGTATAAGGTATACAAAAATCACAAAAGAACACCGGATGACAGCTTTTGCGGCACCTTTTGAATAAATATACAAATAAAAAGGCTCTATCGAATGGGAAAAAAATATATATTAAATGTTCATAATATTGTATTCTGAAGAATATACGAGTTTATTTAAAAAACATGTGTTCCATGGATTGGCAATAATAAAATAATAATAACAACAACCAATTACATATAAAAGAACGCTGGGATGCGACCCTCACTAATAACTTCCATCCCGTCTGTCGATTTGTCTTGCTTAAAAGGTTTGTAGGTTTTCGTGTTTTGTTAAAAAAGTGGTTTGTCAAATTATTCTAAGAAATTTTAAAATGACCAACAATATTTTGCATACATGATGATGATGAAATAGTTTGATTTCTTAATCTATTTTTTCTAACGAGTTTTTAGTCCAAAACAAATTTTAACAATTTGAAAGTTTTTATTTCTTTTATACAGATTGGATTTTTCTCAGAAAATTTATCAAATAATTAAATCATTTTCATTTCTTAACGAGATACCGAGAAAACATCATTTATTAAAATTTTCCATATTATGTTTTGCGGATATTAATTTTTATGAATCATAGACTAATAGGTTTTTATAAACATTTTACTGAATGTAGAAAATAATTAAATTTAAGCTAATTAACTTCCCATAGGAAGTTATTGTAATGGGTCTGATTTGTCAAATTAAAATTTTGACATTTCTCGACGTTTCAAGGTCCCTAGAGTCGAAATAAAAGATTTTTAGAAAGATGTCTGCCTAACACACGCACAAAATACAAAACAAATAATTATTAACATTTAACATGAATTATTACAGTACAAAAAAATAAAATAAAGACGTTTACGATATTGGAGCATTGGTTCTAAACAATGATTTTAATCCCACCTTATTGAAATGTAGTACCCCTGTGGCATGATGAGTAGTGCGTTGGACTGACCCCAGAATGAAGGTAATTTTCTACATGGCCCTCATACGGCCAATGATCGTTTATGGTTGTCCTGTGTGGTTCAACGTTGCCCCTTCCCAGATGGAGAAGTTTCGGGTGTTCGAGCGGCAGTGTTTACGACGCTGTACCGGCTTATATCGAACAGCCGAATCTTCTTATGTGCATTACTATTCAAACGAGGTCCTATACAACGGGGCTCGAATCAACAGAATTGACAATTTCGTGATAAAACTCGTTCGAGGTCACATTGCAAGAGCTATGTCTTCGACCAACAATTTAATTTTCGGGGCGTTCTATCCGAACGACGAGTATTTTGAAAGTGCACGCTTGAGCGGGTTCATTCCACCAGAGGCATTCCTCTTTTTAGACAAATGCGGTCTGATACAGGATAGATTGGCAGTCCCGTTAATCTACCACGTCAGACGAAGAACCGTGGATAGGCGACTCCTGTACAATCGGGACGTCATGGCACAAGGCGGAGCAGAGCTCCTTCGGTTCAGTAGGGCTGTGTCCGAACGGGACCGAACTGATAGGGTGAAGCAGGAGAACCAGTTTTGGTGGCTTCAATCGGCACTTGATAATGGGTAGGTCGGGATGGAGTTTAATCCTTGGCCGGCTTACATACTTATTTTATAGTTTTAGGGTTTAGTTTTAAGTAGAATAGGCATGGTGGCACAAAAAAAAAATACAAAAAAAAATTAAAAAATAAAAATAAAAAAAAAAAACAAAAAAAATTAAAAACAAAAAAATCAAAGCAAAAAAAAACATGGAATAAAAAAAAACATACAAAAAAGACAGTAAAATATAAAAACAAAACACGTTAGATTTGCTGCTGTGGTTGTTCTAGTTTTAAGTAGTTTATAGGTAGAATAGGTAGTTTAAGTTAGTTTTAAGTTTTATTTAAGGACCTTATTTTAAGTAGTTTGTAAGTAAAAATAAAAAAAGGTTATTGATATTAGTTTTTTTCAAAATTTTCTAATGAAAACAAAACAAATAAAATTTAAATTGAAGTAAAATAGATCTTAAGGCCGAAAGGCATTAGTAATTAGTGTTATAGTTTAGCTTAGAGTGTCCGTATGGGACCATTAAGTTAGTTTTAAGTTATGGATAATTAGGCTAGTTTTATGAATTTTTGTCTAGCTTTAAGATAGGTTTAAGATTGAATAAATAAAAATGAATTTAAAAAAAAAAAAAAAAAAAATGCGTTGGACTGTCATGCCAGGGATCTTGGGTTCAATCCCTGCCTGTGCCACCTTAATTTTAAAAAAAAATAATTTGCGCGGGTACCGCCTCTTGCGAGGAATAGACAAATCCTTCAAGAGTAATTCTAGTCATGAAAAAATGCTTTCTCAAATTAGCCATTCGGATTCCGCCTACAATTGTAGGTCCCTTCCATTCCTGACAACAGTACTAGCATGCAGGAATAGTTGAGAGTTGTAAGTTACTCGGCCCTGGTTCCGAAAGGACTGTTGAGCCACCCAATTTATTTATTATCATATTGAAATTTAAATCAATCGATGAACAGTTTAAGTTATATAAAATGCTCGTTCGACTTAAAGCTTCATTCTTTCCATGGTAAGTTCTATGGAAGTCAAAAGTACGCATGTGATGAGTTTCGCCTCGACAATTCAAATGTACACAAAATAGCAAATAAGGTGCAACAATTTTACCATTAATGAGTTTATGAAGAAATATTAAGTCATTATTAACACGTCATAAGGATCATCCCAAGGAAGACCTTTTAGGGCCAAGCGATTAAAATTATTTTGAATTGATTCAATACGTTTTCTATGAATTTCGTAATAGGAAGTTCATACCCGCGAAGCATATTCAAGATGAGGACGAATATACAGATACGAGGCAATTATACAAAGAAAGCGTAACATAGGGAAGTATAGAACTTGCCTTATTGACAATCAAATTATGTGATGTGTAAATTCTAAATTGGAACAGAAATGAACACCTAAATCTTTAAAATGTGGAGATGAAAGAGAGTTTTTGCTGTGATATACAATAATGAAATACACTAACGACTCGTTTTTTAGTAAAATTTATCGTGTGGCATTTTAAAGGGTTGAGGGTAAGGCTATTATTGCCACACCAAAATTTGAAACTATCAATGTCGGCTTGTAAAAGGATTTGATCTTGGGTGGACTTTATAATCTTTAAAATTTTCATGTCATCAGCAAAAATAAGAACTTCCCTTGAGTGTAAACATAATGATACTTCGTTAATAGACAGGATGAATAGAAAAGGGGTAAGATGGCTTCCCAGATTGAGCAGATTGGTTCAGAATGACAATTTCTAAATTTTACCTCATAGGATCTGTTTTCAAGGTATGATTTGATCTAAGATCTTTTGATCTGGTGGAAAACCAAGAGCCTTTAGTTTAAATCAAATAATTTCGTGGCTAAGTTGGTCAAAAGCTTTAGAAAATCGCAAATGAGATTTTTTTTCTATACAAATGCTACACTTTCACAAACAACTTGTGCAAACAATTAAGGAATGCAAGGAAGCTTTGCAATGGGTCTGTAGTTGGTTATATCCGCCTTGTTAGCCTTCTTGAAAATTGGTTTTAGAAATGACGTCTTTCATATATTGGGAAATTTGCCTGTTTTTAGAGAAAGCTTGAATGTGAACGTTAGGGGTTAACTAAAGCATTTCTACACACTTTTAATACTATCGTTGAATGCTTCTGGACAGGCTGAGCAGTCACCATTCAACACAGATAAAAGATCAAGGACCGTACTCTGGTAGCACAGGGATGTCACTACAGCTAATTTGCCAAAAGGTGTGAAGATTATGAAAATATACTTCATCAACTTCTTCTGGGCTGTTAACAAATAATACACAAAATTTGTTGTGAAATCGTTACAGATATCAACAGTTTTATCCAATGGAAGGTTCTTGTAAGTGAAGTTAACTGGAAAGCCATCTGTTTTTTCTTTAAGTTTACAAGTTTCTATAATTGTTTATTATCCTCTTTCAAAGAGGTGCCCATATCAGAAACACATATAGCATATACAAAATTAGAAAGGGACTTAAATTCGTTAAAAAGTTCAACATAAAAAGAGAAGTTGATTGGAGACAGAGTATTTTAGATAAGTTTTCCATGCCTTATTTCTTTTGTTATCTTAGTAATATAGTTTTATGGTATTCTTCAATAGCAGGCAAAAAAAAGTCAGTTATCATGTGACCATAACGCTCTGTATTGACGGTGACAGTCGTTTTCGAAGAAGTAAGGTCCAATCAGCACAGCATCGATATTATCAGTGCTACGAGCGAAATGATGATGCACAGGCCCTACAATATTCGTAACCAATCTACTACTGGCAAAAGCCAATTGCTTGCGTAGTTGGGCGATTATGTAAACTACAATCTCCTCTTTAAGTACGATATGTGGCTATGGCAGAATCACCATTTTTGTAGTAGATCAACTTTCGTAAATGTCAAATGACTTTTAACTGACAGATGTCGAGTTCCAGCAATATACTTTTAAAACCACAAAATGGATTACCCGTTACATTATGTAAAGGATGAATCCAATACCTTACATTTTTGAAAGGGTATTTATGTGGAAGATACATTTGTACCAAGTTTTAGTTATGTTTTTTTTTAATGTTTTAAAAAAAAATGTTCTCAAAATTTGACCAGATGTCAAAAACGTTATTCTTCGTTGCATACAAATATTTTGGTGATAAAATCATTTTCTTCGTTTTTAAAAAAACCTTTAATTGATTTTTTTTCAAATTATAATCGCACATAATTGCTATGGTAAGAAAACCACCCACTCAATTTTTTGAGAGTCCTGCATCTTTTGGAATTATTATCTGTATAGCAACATTTATTTGACACAGTCCACATTTATTTGAAGTCCATATGTTTAATGGTTTTTGAGATATGGACGAAGAAAAAAGATACTAGGGTAAAACGGCGAAAAATGTCAAACTTTTCAATTCGACAAATCGGACTGATTCCAATAACTTCCATGTTTATATTCATTCCTACTCTGGTCTTATTTTCGCAAATTAGAGATAACAAGAATTCCAAATTATAAATATAAAATTAATATTCAAAGCCTTTAGCCGAATAAAATCAACCTGTTTGAATACATGTACATATGTATAGCCTTCACAAATACTTCGCATTTTATATACAATAAGTTCTCTAAGTTAGTGGAAACTTAATCTATTTATTGAATATAAGGCAGATGCATACACCTGCTCGCATATTTCATATCAAGCCTTACTTAATAAAGTTACCTTGAGAAAGAAATCATCATCCATTTAATTACATTTGTAGGAGTAGGTTTATAGAAAGATATGTATCCGTACCGTACCGTACCGTACCGTACCTATATATGTATGTAATATTTCAATCAGTGCTCTAATTTGAACTGATAAAAACTTTTTTATCTAATTTCAGTCCTCCCACACGCATCGGCGTCCATCGAAAGTGTTTGAAAAACTTTCCAAGAACAAGAAAGTATAGAAACCATGTGTGCTGTTTGGAGATGTATACACATAGTTTTCATCAGTCATTTCTCTTCGTTAAATGATGTTCTAAAAATACCTACTTGAGACCTTGAGAGTGTTTTCGACTTGGTATGGCGATGGCGTTTAATACCGTAGCAATGTCTTCTATGTCGCGAAGGCCGGCATGGCATCACATTCAACAATCTCGATTTAGTGAAACTTATTATAAGAAGAAATACACTATGCCTTAGCATCCTTTCATGAAGGATGTTTTTTATTTCCTGTGTCCCAACGTCTCCTCCCCTCCCCCAACTTCTCTCCCTTCTGATTCTGATTCATAGGATGATAAGGAAAAATGTATAATTTTAAAAGGAAACCAAAATACCTACTCCTACTTACATTTTGTTCTTTACGAACAGCTGTTATCAGTGTGGGGTTCTCTTTTAGATAACCTGTGTTGTTATGGGCTTGACTATGATTTTTTTTAGATTATTTATATCCATCTTTTGTACTGTCCATTTCTGGAAATTTGAATCCAAGACTTGGTAGTATTATGAGAAAATAATTTTGTTTTTTTCATAAGTTTATAAAGAAGGTTAATGTTATACAAAATTTAAAGGGAAGGTAATAACGTGGAATCATCCCTTGAACTTCGGTTCAAGTTTACTATATGTGAAATCACTGTTATCAAAGCAGATATTAGGGACGATATAATAAGATAAGATAAGATATGGAATGGGCCAAAGTAAATCAGGCATTTGTGAAGGAAGGAGGTGGGGGGGTTGGTTAGTTAAGGATGCTTTGAAGTTGGTCAAGGACATTGAGGAAACGAATATAAACATGCATGGGCGTATATTATCTAATATAAGAAATGTCTAAGAATGTCGTATAAGTATTTTAAGTAATACCTTCCTTCTCAAGCCAAAAAGTTCTCCGCTGAACTAGACACACAATAATTAGCAATAGTTTTTTCTATTCTCTTTCTTTTTTCAATCCTATCCTACATAAGATATCTTCAAACTTTAGAATGGAATTTAACATTTAAACATTTTTTTTCATAGGTTTGTGAAGTTAAAAAGTGGGTTTTCGAAACAAATTTGTTTCCATCGAAACAGTTAGAACGTAGGATATACAAGTAGGATATAGTATCTCTTGTATCATTTTGCCAAGTCTGTAAATTGGATTAAAGCTCTCAAGTTGGAAATATCTAAAGAACAATAAGCTGAACAGTTGCACGCCTTTTAATTCCTTCAGAATAATATTATTTTCTGCGTATTGATATCTACAATTTAAGTTTACAATGTGATGATTTCATTCATCCTCATCTCTTGATGAACACTTTCACATGACGCTTAGCGCCTGTACCTACACCATACATATATATTATATGTACATACGTAGGTAGATACTTGCATTTTCAAAAATTTGATCCATGATTTGTGCATTCCGCATGGCATTTCATCTTCTCCCTAAAAATACGAAAATAAAATAAGCTGACACCCACAATGAACATATCAATGGTATATGATGGTGTGGTGCTTAAGGCCATTACTGACCACTTAAATCGTTTTTGAATATTTTATCCACTTTTCCAAAAAACCTCCATAAGTTCATGAAGATAATTAATTGCTCAGGCGTTATTAAACATAATAATTAAGCCACGATAATGGTAATGGGTTTTCATTTTTCCCGGAAAATAAATGTTAAAACACTTAAATAATTTTCATTCGCATGATTTTTATGCTTTTTCTTTTGTTCCCTGTGGATAGCAAAGCCATATATGCACATAGCTATAGATAATTCTTAAAACACCGATATTTTAAAAAACTACAATGATGGAATTCGAATTCCTTAGAAATATGGATCATGATTTTGTAGTCGACCAATTCTAATTTCCAATTGACTAAAACCAACGTGGTAAAAATAGAGGTGTTAAGAGGTTAGTTTGCTTTGTGTAGAGGAAGTTCTAGAAAGTTGAAATAAATATAAGTGGAAGCAACATTCATGCTAATATTTAACTTGTAATCGGTCCGATCAAATTGAAAATTGGGACATTTCATGAAGTTTCAAGGTCACAAGACACTAAATAAAAGATTTTCAGAGAGATGTCTGTGTGAACGTATGTACTAAGCTTTTTTCGTTGTCCATATCTCAAGAACCGGAAGAGATATCGACTTCAAATAAATTGTGTGGTACTTGTAATAACGCAGAAAGATGCGGAAAGGATACTCAAATAAATGGGTGTTTTTACCATAATAATTTGAACAAAAAAACTGAACATTTTATCTAACCCAAAAAATCTCACGAATCAATAACGCTAGCGATGCCAAACTGTATCACATGTGGAGTGATACCAAACTAGCATAATCTTGAAAACCATTCAATTAAAGGTTTGTTCATACATACGAACGAAAATGATTTTCTCCAAAATATGCAACGAAAAACAACGATTTTGACATCTTGAAAAATTTTGAAGTCGAATTGATAGTTTTGTTATAAAAAATTTTAAAAAAAGACACAAACAAAACATTATTAAAACTTGGTGAAAATTGATTTTCAACTAAGAATTTTTCAAAAATTTATTTCAACTTATAAAAAATATTATCTTCTACTTTTACTAAATTAAAATATACAAAACCTTATACGCAAAATTGGTAAAAAGTGGTGTTCGATTCCGATATCTCGTGAAAAATTGAAAGTATCGACTTCAAAATGATTTCATTCTGTGCAAAATTTTTTACAAAAATACAATCTGCATTTATTTACATAAGAAATAAAAACTTTCAAGAAATCCTACAAAAATAGGGTTTCGACTAAAAATGTTGTTAATGCAAAATATTGTTAAAAAAGTTTGGTTAAATTTTATAGAAAAATTCAACTGAGAACTAAATTAAATGTACAACAAAGAAAAAAAATGTTGAGAAATGGTTTTCGACTCAAGTATTAGCAAAATAAAAAAAATATAATATATAATAGGAATATTTCGTTAAAGTCTTGAGCAAGACAAATCGACAGACTCAAGATGCGAAGTTATTAGCATGGGTCATATTCCAACTACAAAATTAAGTATATTATGAGACTTAAAAGCATCGTATACTTCAAACAGTTTGTACACACAAGTGACACATTATCATTTTATAATATTCAATACCTTTTTTCTTCAAATGTATATGTATGTATGGTACGAGTACATAAGAAATTTCTTCATATCCTTGAAATCACGAGGTATTACAATAGGCAACTTAGCTGTTCAAACAGCTGTCGGTATAAATTGGAACGGGACTAATAACTTATGTTCTTAAGGCTTATACATATTTACTTACCTGATTACCATGCATTATATAAACTTCGATTTTAAGCTTCATAATCTTGATTGGGGAATTAATTGAATATATACAAATCAATCATAATTGCCTAAACTTAAGTGTTTGCCACCAACTTTATTTTTGTATTGTCGATAATAAGGCATCTGTTTCTAACTTCTTTTTTATTGAGTTCTAGAAGTAAAGGCCTTAACCCTGCAGTCGTCGTCGAGCGGATTGAATTTGTAATCCATTTTTTTTTGGGAATACTGCAGGATTAAAATCCATGTTTCCTTCTTATTTCAATAATAAAGGACAAAAACAATTAAATTCGATTGATTTGTTGTTTCAATTTTATATGTAAAAGTTGATAAATCAATTTTGGCCTATAAAAGTTATAATGAGTGCAGAAGATGGGGTGGGTTATGGGTGAGTAATTTGTGGAATCCGAGCTTTAAATGAAAGATTTAAAGTTTTAAACAAAAAAGTTATAAACCCCAAATAAATAATTTGTACATATCTTAAAAAATAAAGTACTGTAAACAAAAATAAACTTATTCATTTCCAGTATTTCGAATAGGAACAAAACTTTTATATAATTACAATACAAAAATAAAATTATTTTCACGAGCAGAAAACCAAAAAACTATTGCCAACACTTATAAAAAAGACACCGCGATGGGGCAGCTCGTGAAAAAAGCTACAACCTATGTTTTTGAAGTTGCAAAAATATAGGATATTAAAATTGAATTATATTTCATGCCAATTTTAAAATTTTAAATTTTAACTAGTTGCTCGTTAAAACGTGAACAGAAGAGCGAATGACATTTTACGAAGGGATTATTTAGTAGTTTAAGAAAATTTCGGTTTCTTTTTGTCATTCAAGAAATTTCAAACTAGATTTAACTTTCGTTTTTAAATATCAAACTTACGTTTCAACTTAAACGTCATTTTTATAACTTATAGTGTAGGAATTCTATCAACTTACACGCTTAAACCTGTAAATTCCCCGTATTTTTCATACCGTATCGATAATTATTTTAAAGGACACTCGAATACAATTCTGAAAAAAAGACACGGGCTATTTAAATACCTTATTTTTAAATTTGCCTAGTTTTCTAATTTGTGTGTTTGATTTATATCACACTATTTTTTGTTTCCTTTTTTTATTTCAATGGAAAAGCAGTTGTTCCATTTAGTTGTGATAGAAATTGTAAGTGATATTTATTAACCTATTTTTTTTAAGGAAAAATACGTCGTTAAACTTTAAAAAATGTCATAATTCTTCCAAAGAGATTGATAAAGCTTTTATACTTAATTATATTTAACTTTAAATGATCGATTTTTATTTGAATATATGTTTTTTTATTAAGAAAGACTCACCTTTTTTGTATAGTGCCGCATTGTAGCTTAAATTTTGTTCTTCTCAAAATAGTTAAAGATGATGATAAATGATAATTTTGGATATCTTTAATGTTTATGAAGGAATGCGAGATTTTTGTTTTATTCCGTTTTGAAATAACCTTAAAATTTATTACCGAATGACTATTTAAATATAAAAAAATAAGTGAATTAAATTACTTGTTAATTTTGATATTTTATTAAAAAGGATAAAATTAAAATTAAATCTTGAATGTGTGCGGTGCAACAATTTTGGTTAAAAAAGGCTGTCATTTAATATTTATATTCTATTTGATGACAACTTTAGAGCAACCAACTAAGTGAGAGTTTTTGTGCAGGATATTTGGACAAAAATTAAAAAAACAATCTAATTCAAAGTGCAGATCTACATGAGTGCGTTTTTTATTACATTTTGTGCTAAAATATTCATTTTGGTGCAGATTTCGTAGTGCAATTTGGTGCAAGAACTACATTATGTTAGAAAACATTGCAATTTATTATTACTTTATCTTATCGCAACAACTGAACCGTCCTTGTAGTCGCCCAAACAATTGTTGCCGTGGTCGATGCCGTCGGGTTATCAATGAAGACGGTGGAACGTCAACTCGAAGGACCTCACCACCATTCATGATTTCAGAAGTAGGTATAACAATGCCAATAGAAGAAAGTGAGCTCTTGAATTCTCGAAATAATTGTGAGCAATTGTAGTCTGTACTTGTTTTAATAACAATAAATTTGCGTATAAAACAAACAAAAAATGTATTGTAAAAATCAATTCCTTATCTTAAAACAAAATCAATAAATTATTTAATAAAATTTGTATATAGGTATTTTTGAATAATAAATACAATTTCTATATTTCACTGTGATTTTCAGAATTTATCAGTTTTGCCCATAAATAAAATCTGAAGTTAAATAAATCTGATAGTTTTTTGATCTTAAGTAGATACTTTTGAAACTTTATACGAAATAAAATATAAGAAGTTTTTTTTTAGAATCACATCGACTTTATCAATAAAAACAAAAATCAAGGTATTGAAATTTTAAACAATTAAAAACTCTTTTTAACACACTGTACCGTTTTTAAAGATATTTTTCTTTAATTTTCTTTTCTTTTTTCTTGATATATTAACTTTGCGCACGGAATTTATTGTCTTCTTTTGAATTTTATACTTGTTTTTTTTTTTTTTTTTTTTATCAGAACTTATCTTAAACGTTCTCCAGGAAAGACTGAATGAATTTCAAACCAACTGGTAGTAGTTTACGTATTATTTTCTTGTATATATGATATGTGTTGATGCTGATGCTGATGGTGCTGTCTGTTTGAATTTGGCTTTGGATGCTGGCAGCTTTGTCGGCTCTGTAGGAGGATTTTTTCGGTAGAGCCTGTTGGAGTGTTGTACCACCTACCAACTTACCAAACCGAAAATACATGCCGAGGAAAAAGTGTAACGACTGCAAAAAAGCTCAGTTATTTGTATCAACCCCTATTGTAGTATGTGCTGGGCCGATGAAGGCGAAAAGTTGGGTTGGGTTGGGGTGAGGTTAGGAAATTTACCAAAAAACACATTAGCGTTTAAAAGAACGGCAATATTACTGATATACTAAAAGCAGATTGTGGGGGGAATGGGGGAGCATTCGAGAAGCACTAGGTAGCTCAATTGGAAATTTCTAATGTTTGGTGGTGGCTGGATGGTATAGGCCTTCGCCTTGCCAACTTGTCCACGGAGGGCACAGAAGAATGGAACGTTTGTTTTTCATTGAGGAATTGCTTAGGCCAAATGGAATATGCGCGGTTAAGGGATTAAGGGACAGAGAGGGCGAATTTAGCTGGTTCGATACCATAGAGGGTGATTTGTTCGATGCTCGTTCATATATAATCCTTAAGAGGCACCCAACAGTCTCTCAATATATAGTATACCTACCTAAGTAGAAAGATGGCAGTGGCAGGTTTTCTGTTTCTGGAGATAGAGTCAAGTAAAGCTGTAGCTATCTATTTCTCCGCAACAACTTCCACACAGCACTTTACATCGCTCCTCGGCAGTACTCTGTGTACGTGAGGGTTGCCACTGAAGGCGTTTTTTTTTTCGTTTTGAAAGTGTAGAAAAAAATTTAATATGAAAATAATTAATATTAGGAAAGCTACAAGTCGGCTGTCTAATGAGGGTAGTTTTCAGTACCATATGCATCAGGGCAACAATGCCATTGAAATGTTCATAATTCATTCGTTTATTCCACATAAAAGATAAAATTAATTCACATTTTTGTCTTTTTTCAACGATTCAGTGTTAACCGTTTGTCGAATTTCTTAGACTGATACTGATCTCCATACTTTTACTGCTAGATTTTAAAACTATAATTTCTATAGAAGGAAACTACTGACTTTTGATTGCCATGTCCAATGTCCAATTTCCATCCCATTATCCTTTTGTCTGTTTGAGTTATGGCACTTTCCTTATTTTAAAAATAACTTGACATGTCGGGGGTGAAAGAGGGGGTTCGTAAGACAAATGGTCAGGCGTTATTGGAAGCTAGTCAAATCATAGACAGTGACAGTTGTGGACAAGTTTCTATTTAATATTTGAAATGTGATTCGTTTGCATACTTATCCCGACGGCGATGGAAGGAAAATAATTTAACTTTGACTAATAATACAAAAAGGAGAAAGGACGTTAACGATAAGCTTAGTTATGCAAATCATAAATTTCATAATTTAAACACACTGAAAAGGGTTATAAAATATAACTTTAAGTTTCTTTAAAGTAAGTGTTTAAAATGTTTTGGGTTTTTAAATATTTTAAGCATTCCAAATTTTTTGATGTGCGGTAAAAAAAATGATAGAAATTCATTGACATTACCTCCGAATTTGAGCTAAAGGGTTGGATTGTTTTAAAGGACGAATACAAGTGGAAAATTCGACAAATCATTGTTTTTGAAACATATAGGTAAATCGACGAAAGATATGATGCTTCTGTTATGGTTCTATCGCCTATCACAGGGTTTTTGTATTTTTTGTTTTCACGAATGTAAAAGAAGCAAAGGCCTTATCTATCGAGCTTATAACGATTGTCATCTTACTTATGTTTTTTACTCATGACGAGAACTAACTACCTTTGTGATATTGCAGTACTTGCCTTGGGGTATTTTTGGTCATGCATATAATTTTGGTTCGTCGAATATTCGGGTTTATAACAACGGAAATTTACATCTTTTAACCTTTTAATATTTTTGCGCTACGGAATCTATACGGATTGTGACCAATCCAACTCTGGAGATTCTTTCTTTAGGCGCACAACACGAATGTCGAAAGCTTTGCCTAATTTGTTCGTAATACTTCCCTAGTATGACGAAGGAAAATGGTTTCAAGAACTTTTCACATGTCAAAGTGAAAAAGGATGATTGAGATGGCCACTTAAAACTTGTGGTCAATTCTAAAATGAAAAGTTGAGAAGAAAAAGCACACACTCGCAAGCTCTTGTGTATATGGGTTCATGGGCATGAAGAAAAAATTTCCATATATTATACTTAAGAATAAGATGCAACACATATACATATGTATGCAAGTAATACAAAGAAATATTTTTGTTCAATAATAGAATCAGAAAAGTGAACCACCTAACATGAATCCATTTTAAATCCGGAATGTTTTTGTCAGCACTGTACGTTGCCTATACATTTTTCAATCTCGTCTTCCCCACTGAGAAAATACCAATCTATCTATCTAGATATTCCACCTACGTACGTGTAACATTGTAGCCACAATGTAGGGCTTACATCCATAATACAAGAAGGTACTATATTTCATTCATATTGATTGAAAAATCTGATGTCTCTCGTAAATATACCCACCTACCTTGGTATAGCTCTTTCAATTTCAACTCTATAGGTAAGTAGGTAGTTTCTCAAGGGAAAAGCTACCTCTTTTAGTCCTTCTCATTGACCATTCCAATTTATCGACACCCAGTTTCAATATGCGTCCATCCCATCTCATCCATTCTCGTATTGAGTGAGTATAAGCTCTAATCTACAAAATATTTGAAAATTTTAAAGACTTTATGAACAAATAATAGTGTAAGGTATATTTAGCTAAAGATATATGTACATTATGTACATATGTATACCCGAACTTGCTTTACGAAGACAAAATAAAATACAACTTAGGTAAATCTAATACCCCCTCTATTTATTATGTTTGTGAAGCCGAAAATATCTCTCACTCTCTGGAACCAGAATGGATACCAATACCGATAGCGATAGCGATAGCGATACCGACCACCTACACAAAAATCTCAACAAAACTCCCTTAGCCCTGTGCCAAACGAAAAACTATGAAAATATACATATTTCTATGGGTTTATTTATATCTATAGGTCCTGGACGGTAGCGAGCGCGGGCAAACAACAGATTCAACAGAACTGTGAGTAGGCGGCAAATCACATAAGCGACGTCAGAGGGCTTTCAAACTTTTCATTCAGAAACTTTCTACGGATATAGCTAGGTAGGTATACCTACTACGAATGGAATATTGTATTAAGGGAAAGAATACAAAAAAAAGAAAACGGATATTGCTTCATTTTGTGTTTCCATTAATTGAATCCCGTTTTATCTACAAACAGTTGGGTTGGGACATAGTTGCCAGTCCAATAAAACAAGGTATGTTTATAGTAATTTTTAAATTCTTTAAGATTTTTGCGGTGCTGTGGAAAAGGCCAAGTGAAATAAGACCCACTTTTAAACATTGGCCTTTTGCACTTTACAGGGCCAATTTCCAGCGGTTGGCTACATTGCACTTTGATGTAGTGAAATAAGGCCAAGTTATTTTGAGAAAAAAGAGCCTGGGATGCGACCCACAATGATAACTTCCCATCCCGCTTGTCGATTAGTCTTGCTTAGAACTATAAATAAATATTTATAACAGTATTGTTTGTGTGAGATAAAACAACTTGAAGTCAATATCTTTCTTTGTTCTCCTAATACTTGAGTCAAAAACCAATTGTTATCAGTTCTTTGTTGTTTTGGTAGGTTTTCATGTTTTTTTAAAAGCAGCTGAGTTCAGTTGAATTTTTTTTTAAAAATAACTAAAAAATTCCAACAATATTTTTGCACATAGTGAAATAGTTTGATTTTAAAATACTTTTCTGTTAACGAGATTTTACAAATTTTAGTAGCATTTTTTTAAAGTTTTTATTTCTTATGTGAATAAATACAGATTGGATTTTTCTAATCTATTTTAGAGAGCTTGAAACGAAAACGTCGAGAAATGTCAAAAATTGTAATTTGACTTTCTATTGCAAGTGTTAATTATGTAAGGCTTAAAGAAAGCCATTTCTTTGGTATTTAGAATCAATTAAAAAGCACACAAACTACACCAACCCCCAATTGCAATTCGACAGAAATTTCGAAATCTCTATACCTTCCAGATCTTTCTGGGAGGATAGGACATTCCTGGAAGATATAGGTCAATCCATTTTTATACAGATGGTTCAAAAACAAAAGAAGGGGTTGGTGTAGGTGTGTACTCTGAACGACTGAAATTAAGTATCTCATTCAGTCTTGTCCTGGCTTAAAGAAAACGTGATATCAACATCTGATATCCGTATTTTCTCAGATAATCAGATCGCATATACATAAGCACGAAAACAGGTGTCATTACCGGACACTGTCTAATAGGAAAGCATGCCACGCGACTAGGCGTATTTTCAAATGACTTTTGCAGAAGCTATATGGACGAGGAAGAGGAGGAAACAGTTCTTCATCTTCTCTGTACATGCCCTGCTCTGGCTCGAAAACGCAAGAATTACCTAGGAGAATTTTAACGATCTAAAACATACCAGCATAATCAGCCTCTCACGTTTCGTAAGCGACTCAAACTGGGTCCATTGAGCTTAGGAGGAAGCCTCAAGATGCTTGTGGTGTCACAATGGCCCATTAAAATGGCCTAAGTGTTTCCGTTTCCATCTTGGCCAGCCACTTCAACCTAACCTAACCCTCCGAGAGTTGATGAATTTTCGCTGCGCTATTGGAATAGGTCTGGATTCTGATTCATATTATGTTCTTGGTCCAGCCCTCAGTTAAAAGTGGTACTTTAAGCAACAAGTATAAAGCAGTAAATTCTAAATTTTATTTTCATACATACAGAATTAATAATTAAAAATATAAGGCGGGTTCATATTCATTAACGCAATACTATAAATTTTGAATTCGAAGGAATTCATTAGAAGATTAAAAAAAGTAATCTCCGATCGAATGAATGAAGAATAAATAAACTATCAAATAATTAAAACAAATTTCGAACTTATTTTCCCAATTTCGAAAAACATGTGTCTTAACTTCATTTTTTGTCTCAATGTAAGTAATACCTCCTAAATGGATAAATGTTTGTTTTTGAACCCTTTACAAAATGCCGTTATCAATTTTTGGCGCCTGAGTTGTAGTACTCTCGAAATGATTTTCTGTTTTAAACAAATTTTCATAAATATTATATTCATAAAAATAGTTATAGGATCTTCGATTTTATATGGATTCCGACAAAAAAAATACAAGAGGAAGAGCCAGTAACGGATTTTAATTCGGGTACAATAGGTGTGTAAGTTTTCCGCCCGGGCACAATAACTCCCTCTTTTGCAATCCTTTGTAATCGCGAACGCATTTAAATTTACCCCATTGTTTCCTTTTTTTAAATTAATTTAGAAATATTTATAAATTTTTGTATTGATGTTCAAATAGTAGAGATGTGTATTCAAGATAAAACAAGCGTCCACAAGTTTTTCTCAAAATTCACCTCGGTCTCTCAACTCCCAACGCGAGAAACATCGGAACAGACGGAAGCGGAGGAATTACCGAGATGGCTTCTACAGTTCCAGTAAAGTTAAACTACTTAGTGAACTTCTTATAGGGCTTTTATGACATATTCGGAGCCCAGGTCAGCAGGGGTGACTTCCTGACCACATACAAATATCCTAGTTGCGATGCACCAACAAGCTTCGGATACGGACGGATTTACTGTTGACAACCCGCGCAAACGAAATAAGGACAACAAACTTCGTGTCTGTACGTGGTATGTTAGACAACTTAACAGACGACTAGCGTCTATTTGGTTGTAGATTTGTTGTTGGAACTAGACGCAGGCAAAAAGTCTTGAGTTTTAATAGTGAGGTCTACCCCTGGGCCACCTTAATTAAGTAAGTAAGTATTTTTGATTTTCCTGAAAAGAGTTGACCCCATGGTTTGGGATATAGGAGCTAGGTCAGACAAAGAGACAGGCGTAATCGTGAAAACCAAACTGAACATCTCTGCAAAATTTCGGTCTCTTTAAAAAGCTCACCGTTCTATTTTGTACAGTTTTTCTTACTTATGGAGTGCAAGAGTGATATAGGCTTATAGTTGGTTGCGCCTTTCTTGAATATATTGGTAACCGGAAATACTCGCAAAAATAAACTTTTCCTAAAGATATGTACAAAAACATCAATTATAAAACATGCTACATTTTACAAACAAACATTTGAAATACCATCATAACCATAACGTTTTTAAAGGGCCAATTAACTTTAGAACTTCTTAACTAGTTATAGACTTAAACACAAAACTAAACCATAGCTAAGTATGCACGATTGGAAGAACATTCCAATATTGGCAGATTTTTTGCAAAACATTTTTACCAATTTTCTATAAACCATTTATTCTTAACACCAAATTTGTTGTATATATAAATAATTAAACGATTGTCAACTAATAGGATTTTTTATGATGTTCTTTTCGAGCAACATCATCTAGTTTTTAATTGGCAGAAAGGTTTTGACCAGAAAACAACAAAGAATTTGAAAACTCAAAAAATCGAAAGAAATATAAAATCACTGTTTCGCAGAATAACGACTAATGTTTTATTTAAAAGTGACAGAAAGATAATTGAAAAATGTTCATATTCTCTGTTATCTGTCGAGAAAATTGTCTTCCAACGAGTCCACTAGTAAACAGACAACTATAAATTTGAAGAGACAACATTGTCCGCAATGGTCTGCCAATTTTTTACCAAACAATTTTCGGTCAATAAACGGACAATTTTCATTTGATAATAAATTGACAATCACCTAATTAAATGCTATTGGAAGACTTTTGACAGTTCGGCTAATATTGGAAGATCTTTTAATTGTGTAAACTTAGCTCAAGTGTCAAGCAAAGGTATTGTATTAGGTTTTTTAAATTTGTAAAGATTTTCTTCATTTGGGAGCCCTTTTCTTATAAATATTCTATAAGCATTTATACCAGAGAGAACTCTATAAGAATTTCCAAAAAAAATAATTCTAAGGCATAACAATCTAATGATTTTACGAGATATTGGTTTTTAAGACTCCAAGTTCTATATTCAGGATTTTAAAAAGAAAAGTCTATAAAGGAAGAAAATGTCCTAAATTTAGCCTTAAAAGGTGTTAACGTACAAAGGAGCAAAATCCAGTTCAAACACAACAAAATATTGGTTTATTCAAATGCTATAACGATGTTAATTTAATCAAACGAAACTAATTGTTGTTTTAGAATGGTTCTTCTGAAGTTCTATTTTAAAGACCTAAGGGAAATAAAAAGCATCAAAAGATGGCCCAATAACCATACATATTTGGAAAAATGGGGAAAGTATATTTAAAAATATTTATGTATGTGTATATTCAGTTGATGAGGAGTGTATGAGGGATAAACACCCTCCAGTGTTGTTATATGCTTTTCTGTTTCTAATAAGTGACGTATAATTTTTACTCCTAAAAGTACCTGTCAAATATTGCTTTTAATCTAACTCAAATTGCTATAATAAAGCAGTCTAATCTATTAACCTATTACCAATGTTTTCATTTGAAATAATTTTGCTGTCCAAAATAAAAATTGATGAAGTAGAGTTGAAAGTAACTGAAATATTTTAAGTCCAGAAGAGTTTAAAAACAGAACAATAAATTATTAAATTTGTTTGAAAATATTTTACTCAAATATTTTTTAAATTCTATTTCACAATAGTACAAAATGGGATCGTGCAAAATATAGCGTTTTCTAGTAAGAGGTTTCAATATTAATATCCTCACATCTGCGGATTGGTCTATAACTTCAAGTATTTTATACTTAAGGTCTTGAATCCATTGCATAAGTGATCGTAGTTGGGTAATGCAGTGTTTCAAGAATGTTAACTCATTGTCTACAATAAAATCATTCAGTTTTCAAAAATGTGTAAACGAAAGAAAAATGATGACACTGACCAAAATAAAATAAGATACACCACTGTATCCAAAGGCTCTTTTCTAAAATAATACCTATAATTTAGGATTCAAAAATATAAATGCAAAATAAATGCGTCTTCAAAAATTTAAATGCCGTCACAACTTAATTGATTTCTCAAAAAAAAACTTTATTTTTTGTGTATTTTTTTTGAAAATTGTTAGAGCGTTTTTTTGTTAATTTACTTTTTATATCTATATGTAAGAATATACATTTTATTTATTTTTGGTAAAAAAATATTTTTAGTACCTACTATGTAGTTATTTAGAACATATTAATATGAATTTTATACTTGATTTAAAAAAAAAATTACTTCATTTATTATATAGACATTATAAGAGCTTATTCAGACAATTATTGAAATCGGTACTCGAGTTCCTGAGATATTTTAAACAAAATAAACGATATATGCGGGTTGCAGCACTACAAACATTTATTTATTTCGAATTCGAATTTTCAATTTTCTCCCCAAAAAATGTATAATCTTTAAAAAAAATAATTTAAAACAAAAACAAACTTCTAACGCGAATCTGCTTAAGAACTTACCAAATTTGAACTCAAATAGACCCAATGGTTAGAATGTATTGCGATGACGGAATCGCGGGACCTATCTTTTTTTACTTTTCTACAATCGTAATGTCATGTTTGTTTAGAATCTACAATTAAAATTTGTTTACGAATGCAAGACTTGCCATGTAGTTCCTAAAGTTGAAAGTATAAATAATACCTAAAAGGGCAACCGCGGTGAACCTTGCCTATTACAACACTGACTTTATGCGGTTAAATTAATATTACCTTCGACATTATGGCCTATTGCTGTGCTTTAGGTCTACATAATGTTTGTCTGTAGGTGTTTATCCATATACAATATTTATGAAGCATTTTCTTTCAAAGATTTTCTATGCGATTACTTTACCCAGAAAAGAGGTCAAACCAAACTGCAGGCTATTGAGTTGAGTAAGAGATCAACCCATTTTTTTCTCTCAATTTCTTCTAAAGGGAAGCACTTTTCTGAGGGATTCTGAGCTTTTGCTTTAAAAAAAAAACAACAAAAGCAAAAGGGTTATCCACAACTTCTGCAAAGTCCCTTATTTTGTCCCTTGGAAAAAATAAAAATCAGCTGATATGTGTGTTGTATAAGCAGTTTGTGCGCTGCTATTGAGTCGGCTCGTGCAATCTTAAACCACAGAAAAATGGTCAAATCCAGAAGCGTAGGGTTGCCTGCATTTTATTAAAGCTCAAAATTAAACAATCAAGAAAAGCAGGGACGAAGAAATTGTGTGTTTGAGAAGTCACATTCATACCTTAATAAGTTCGTATATAGAACTAAAAGTAAATTATCCCTACATTCGTCGTATTTTTATTTTCGGAACGTTTTTATTTCAGTATTTTAAATTCGTAATATCCAGACGAAATTGACAAACCCCTTTTGTTATTAAAAAGAGGTTATTGCTTTGAACACAAGTTGGGTAAATTTATTTGTTCGATTAAATCTTCACAATAGTTTCCTTTTCTTTCATTCAAGGTTCTTCAAGTTGCATCCATTGAACAGTTGTTTAACAAAACTTTTGAGTATTTTATACCTAGGTGTTTATTTTATAGATACACATTTATAGAAACTTGGAAGATGTAGCTACATACAAGGAAATTGATTTTCTTGCTTTTCGTTTGTTTTGAGTTCTAATGGAAACATTTGTTTTGAACGTGTCGTAGGTACATATTGATAAATATAAGTTTTACTTTGAAATGATTTTTGATTAAGGCACCCGAACGGTGTGCTTCTTCTAAGGCAAAGTTGAAAGATAGATAGATTACAGGCAATAACTAAAACTAGTACCTCAAAAATGGTTTCAACGATTTTAAATCTTGGATCTACCACGAAATACATTGAAAAAAACATTAACGTCACAATCTTGGATTTACCATCACATACATTGAAACACCACTAACGTCACAATTCCCACGGGCTACGTTGTAGCCTACTCAGAATTCATAATTCCCAAGGACCGCCTTCATCATCATGGCATATTCCCTTCCTTTGAATGTGCTGTGCACACAAAGATTTTTCCGAGTCAGGTTCTCTTCAGTCATGCGATACAACAAAACTTGGATGAATGGATCCAAAATACTTAGTGACTTCTACTAAAAGTCTAAAAGTCTTGGATCCATATTTGAGTAGATTAAATTTTATTTTATTTTATAAATATTATGACCCATGATTTTTGAAGGATTGCACAACTTGGTTGCATAACCAATAGTTCATTGACTCACAGTATTCTTTATTTTTCCCCGACGTGTTCGATCTGTATCTTTTTCATCGGCCTTAACTCAAAAACCTAAAAATATCGACTTTAAATAGATGTTGTTTTACAGATAATCATATCAAAGTATTCAGAAAGAACTTTTAATAAAGTTAAGTGGGTATTTTTGTTTAGCAAAAAGTCTGTTCAAAAATATTTCATATATATTTTAAGATTACAATACGTACCTGCAAAAAGCGTTTGTTTTCAAACACTCAAACGAAATTTTATTTATCAAAAAAAACCTTCATTTTTCAAAATTTCTTTTTTAAAATCGTTAAAGCGTTTTTTTTATTAATTTTGTATAAATAAAATTTTTCAATGTTATCTTAAAATTATTTTTGGTATGCAGTTATTTAAAGCTTATTAATACAAGTCTTACATTTCAATTTTGTAAGAAAAAAAAATGATGACCCATTTTCAAGATACTGAACTTCAAAAAAATATTAATGTTTTTTTTCTAAATCCAAAACAAAAATATTGACATTTTGGATTAATAATTATTATTGAGATAGTATAAGATAGCTTCTTGATTAGTTGTTGAGAAAACTTAAAAACAAAATAATTGGCGGTACCCCTCTAAGGCAATACAAAAATATTTTTGTATATTGAAAAAAGCGAATCATCTCAAAACTATAATTTTCAAATTTGAATCCAATAGACCCAATGCTTTGGTTTACTGGGGCCAGGACAAACAGATAGGCGGACGGAATCAGGGGACACATTTTCTACGACTCCTCTACCTTCGTAATGTAATGTTTGATTAAAATTTCGAGTTAAAAATTTTCTACGAATGCACAAATTGCCATATGCACGGTTCTTAAATGTCGCACTTAAAAAAGGGAAAAATTTATTTGACCTCAAATATCTTTCGAAGCAATAACGCCAACGTCTTAAGTTAATTAAGTATACGTTGTGACGAGGTACCGAATTGTTGTAAACTTGAACAACAATTCAGTAAATTGTTTTTTTTTGTTTGCATCAAAGACTAACGTACATTTTTTAAAACTGATGTTCGACTCGAATATCACGACAATTTATCATGAAAATTAATGTTTTGAATTTAAAATTATTTCATTGCAAATGTTACTTGCTCAGGAGGATAAGATAATTTTCTTAGGAAAATCCAATAAGTGTTTTATTTCAATCAATCCAATCAGTGTTTTATTTCTTATTTATTAAACATTTCGAAAATGCTGCTTAGATTGATAAAAATTTGTTTTTGACTAAAAATCATTTAGGGACAAGAAAACATATTAAAATCAAACTGATTTTCTCATATTCAAAATATTGTTCCTAACATTTAGTTAACTATTTAAAAAGAATCCAGTTGACAACTTTTTTTTAAAAAAAAAGGTAAGCAGAACAAATGAAGATATTGGTCGCATTCACAAAGTTAGTGGCTACCTAGTCAAGCTATTCTGATTGGCTTAATCTAACTACAAAAGTAGTTGAAATTTCCCCTCCGCCGTAGTGTAAAAGTTTCGGCTACAAAGTTAAGGCCCAACTATAATAGACTTAACTGAGCTTAAGCCAGCTTAAGGGAACGAACAAATACGCAGCCCTATATATCACTAACCATAATAGACGTTTTGCTCAAAATGATTAAATTTCCCTAACTATCGCGCAATTACGCAAGAGCCATTTAAATGACTAGAGTTTAAGGCCCAACTATAATAGACTTAACCTAATGTCAAAACCGAACGAAAAGTTATCAGAAGTCATAATGGATTCAAGTAACTTAAGCAAATTTTACATTTGCTTAAGCTCGAGCCATTTAAATGGCTCTTGCGTAATTGCGCAAAAGTAAGCGAAATTTAACGAAACTGAGCAGAACGTCAGTGACATGTAGTTAGTTATAATTATTAATTAGTGACATATAAGACTGCGTATTGGTTCTTTCCCTTAAGCTGGCTTAAGCTCGGTTAAGTTTATTATAGTTGGGCCTTTACTTTCGGTTAAGTCTATTATAGTTGGGCCTTTAGTGCTTACTGGTTTTGACGTTTCACAATCAGCTGCTCGGTAAGAACACAAGAATTAAATACAAATATAAATCAATCATATTTTATGTCCTATTTGGTTTAATTAAATTTTAAAAGAAAAAAAAACTATTTAAAGTTCTGAAAACACAATTGTTTCTGATATCATATATTTATATTTGGCATTAATATGACAGTTCCGGATTGACTAGCTTTGTAGTGCAATCACAAAGGTAGTTGGATTTTGACTACGTAGTCACTAGCTTTGTGAATGCGCCCATTGACTTCAAACTATTTATCTCACACAAAATATAGTTATGAAAATTTTGTTAAGGTTACAAGCAAGGCGTTATAGTGTTGGTCGCATCCCAGCCTCTTTTTCTTAAATTTATTTTCACATTCACCTTTCTGGCATAAGGTGGGCGATATGAAACTCAATACTTTTTCGAATAATGACATACTAAAAAAAAACTATTGGACCTTGAAAATATATAATCTTTAAAAATTATCAACCATGAATGTTAGGTTGAATATTAAAAGCTCTTCACTTTGATACAAATCAAATCATTTATTTCTTAAAAATGTTATGATGGTAGACATCACGGCAACCCTATTAAAATATTTAAACTTTTGTACGTTCTTCTTTTGCCAACTTGGGTAGATGATCTACGAAGGCTAAGTTAAAACATAAAATGATTCAATATAGCCAACAGTAATCTTCTTCTTCTTTTTGCTTTTGTTGGTATGTAAAAATGCAGCCACTAGCTGCTACCTGCGTTTGTTTAAAACGGCTTTATTGGCATATCGTGATTGTCATGTTTGTTGGCTCATGTGGCCCTTTGTTTTAATGGCCTCGCCTGTAGTTTGTGTGTGTATATTTGACGATATAGCCGCGATGGGATGGGACGACAAGGCATAAGAAATTATAAGAGACGGAAGACAAGATCACCACAGCCACAGGACTTGCTAACTAGCCATCTTAACTTAACAACATTTACTCCAACTATTTGCATGGTCTTCTCTTCTTGGTTCATTTCAATCTTTTTTTCCTCTTTGGGTTTTTGGCTTGTTTATCGCCTTGGTTTGGTCAGTGATGCACGGTAAGTAGTCGGACGCGCCGCAAAAAAAACAAAAGTTAGGTTTATTATAGTTAATAATATTTAAAGTTAATTCACCGGTATTTGTTATTGTTTGTCTAACTCTTGGGTGCTTAAGTTTAAGATTGTTAACCACAGCAGCGTAACAACAATTTCGAATTTTTTAACCATTCCGAAGCGAGTTGTTTGTTCTTTCAATTTGTATACCTATCTGTTCTGACTTATTGCAATGAACTTATAATGGTAGAAACTCTTAAAAATGGCCTAAAAGAAACTACGTGAAACAGAAAAAAATGGGAATACAAATAATAGAAGTGTAATTTTTGTTTTATCTTCCAATTTAATTTTATTTGTGGGAGTTGAGTTTTTGTAATATATACATTTCAAACTATATTCTTTATATTATGTGTGATCGGATAAAAGCTTTAACGTACTGATTCTTTCAAGACCAAAATCCCTATGTCTTCTCATCTCCGTTCACGCCGACAGCTTTTAAACTATATCTTGTTATACTTAGTTCTAGTGCATTGATCCAATTCCATTACAAAGAAAAACAATAATAATAATGAATAAAACCGCAAGACGCAACCGTGCAAGAAGTCTTGTATACGTACAAAGAATATCAAAAAGTTTTGAGGAAAAACAAAATCCTAAATAAACCCATCTATACTCTTCTTCGTTTTCAATGTTTAATGTTCACTTTGCCTGGACTACCAGCGAGTTAAAAAATTTCGGCACGAACGAGTTAATAATATTTTGTTCATATTTACGTGTAGTGAACCTTTAAGAACTTATATAATTTACATCTAGTTATATTTAAAAAAATAATATTGTACGGATTGGAAAACCGACGCCGGATTTTCTCAATTGATATACTTATCTTGATGCAGAGGTAAGTTATATGAAGTTAGTATGATGCTCAATATTGAGCTCTGTCACGAAAAGCGATGAATACAATTTTCTAAAATTATAAAGTGCAATTTACCAAGAATAGCAACACGCACCAGCAGAAGCAAGAAAAGGGGCCAAATAATTTTAAATTTAGATACAACTTTGTTTTGTTCATCTTGTGTACCTACATTCAGATATAGTGCTTTAGGTATTTGATATCCAAGGAAATACAGTGTTGTGTGCAGTTAGTTTTACATTGAATTTTTGTGTTACTTGGGAAAGAAATCAAATTTATAAAAAGAGACTGGGTTTCGCGACCCCCACTGATAACTTCCCATCCTGTGTCTGTCCATTCGTTTGTGATTAAAACTTAAAAAAAGAGGATGGGATGCGATCCACACTGATAACTTCCCATCCCGTCTGTCGATTTGTGGTGCTTAAAAGTTTGTAGGGTTGGGCTAAAAAAGTTGTAAGTTAAAAATTTTAAAATTACTAACAATATTTTTCATAGTTTGAAAATCTAGTCGAGAACAAATTTTTACCAATTTTAGTAGAATTTCTTAAATTTTTACAAATTGGATGAATGAAATTAATTTGAGAGATATCAAGAACCGAACATTAATTTTTACCAAATTTGCGTACTATTTTTTATAGATTTTATTTTTGTATGAAAAAACGGATTGTTGGATTAAAAAAAAATAATGAATATCGAAAACAATATTTTCTGTGAAATAAGAAAAGTTTAAAGACAATATTTTTAATTTTTGAAAAGCTATTTCAGTCGAAAGTAAATTTTTATCAAGTTATAGTATTGGATTTGATTTGTCTCCAAATTTAAATGAATATTGACAACAATATTTTTTAAAAGATAAAAATAGTTTAAAGCTAATATCTCAAAGTTTTGAAAAGATATTTGAGTCGAAAATCAATTTTTTACAGCTTCTTTTAATTTTGTTTGTTTAGGTTTTTATTTTTTGTACAAAAACTGTCAGTTCGATTTTTCTCAAAATTTTTACGACTGTTGAAAACAATATTTTTTTATAAGTTAAAATTAGTTGGAAACCATAATCTCAAATTTTTGAAAAAATATTTGATTTTTACCAACTTTAGTTAAATTTTATTTTTTGTAAAAAAATTTGAATTCGATTTTTATCAAAATTTTGCCGAATGTTGAAAACAATATTTCGTATAAGTTAAAATTAGTTGGAAGCCATAATCTCAAATTTTTGAATACATATTTAAGTCGAAATTTCATTTTTACCAACTCTGAGTAATGTTTTTTTTTAGGTTTATATTTTTATAAAAATCAATTTAATTTTTCTCAAAATTTTACTAGATGCTAAAAACGTTATTTTTCGTTACACAAAATTGTTTAAGAGATAATCATTTTGTATGCGTACAATTTTCGAGGTGACAATTTTTTTTTTCGTTTTTTTTTTTATTTATAAAAAAGTCGATATCTCTTCTGGTTCTTGAGCTCTGGGCGACGAAAAAAACGTCGCGAACGTACGTAGACACGCACGCACAGACATCTTTCTAAAAATCTTTTATTTCGACTCTAGGGACCTTGAAATGTCGAGAAATGTCAAAATTTTCAATTTGAAAATTCGGACCCATTAATTAATAATAAATTCCTATAGGAAGTTAACAAAATATTCATAACAGTATGAGATAAATAATTTGAAGCCCATATCTTTCTTTATTCTCCTAATACTTCAGTTAAGTCGAAAAGCATTCCTTATCAGTTTTTTGTCGTTTTTGTAGGTTATCGTGTTTTGTTAAAAAAAGTTGTCTGTTGAATTTCTTGTAGATTTAAATTTTTTATAAGAAAACTGACTTTGTATTTTAAAACAAATGGCACTGAATGTCGAAAACAACATTTTCTATAAGAAGAAATTAAATCAATTAAATTGGGTGGCGCAGCAGTCCGTTGAGAACCAGGGACTAGTGACTTACAACTCTCAATTATTCCTGTGTGTGAGTAATGTTGCCAGGAATGAAGGGGACCTACAGTTTATATGCCGAGTCCGAACAGCTAATTTGAGAAAGCACTTTTTCATGACAAGATTTTCTATTGGAGAATTTGTCAATTCCTCGCAAGAGGCAGTACCCATGAAAAGACTTTAGATGACATAGCCTGGGATCGAACCCAAGACCTCTGGCATGACAGTCCAATGCACTAACCATCATGCCACGGGTACTACTCTAAGATAAAATTGGTTTGATTTTAATTTTTGAAAAAGTATTTGAGTCGAAAATTAATTTTCACCAATGTTTTTTATATATTTGTATTTTTGTAAAATAAAAAACTGTTAATTCGATCTTTCCCAAAATTTGGCTGAATGCTGAAAACAATATTTTCAAGATAAAAATGATTTGAAACAAATATCTTCAATTTGTATCAGTTATTGTATAAAATATTCGTTGGGAAAATCATTTTTCTTTTTTAGTTTTTTGGTTTATTTATAATATAAAAATAAGTCGGGTTATCCTTCCTGACGATATAACTCCAGAACGCACGAACCGATTTTCACGGTTTTGCTACGTGAGGTTTAAAAAGTAAAAATTCAGGAAACATTTCAACAGAAAAGCGGTGAACTCCATTTAGCTTCCCATATAAAGCTATTGTAAAAGATTCGATTCGTGGAATTGAAATTTTTTAAAGTTTTTGACGTTTCAAGGGCCCTATATTCTAAACCAAAGCTTACTTTTGGGAACCTTTTTTACTCAACTATATCTCTAGAAACGTCAGAGATATCGAAAACGACTTTTAAAAAAAAATTAGTGAGTATTTTTTTTTATCATAGAGCAATTTAAGAAAGCACTGAAAAATTTGGTTGACCCCAAATCCACTTATATAAAATTCTATATTACTCATTCTGAGCAAATTTGGTATAATTTGTTGCGAGTTCACGAGTTGGGAAAAAATCGACTTTGTTTGTGTTAACGTCAGACCAAAAAACAAAAAATGTTGTTTACCAAAGAGCACTACAATGAAACTAATAATTTTCAAACAAGTATAACGCTTCGATTCAATATTTACTTTGGATTCACTTTCATTTTTTACTTAGAGAAGTTTAACTAAATTACACTTCATTTTTGTAATCGAAATGAATTCATTACTGTTGTAAAATGAAAATTTTCCTTTTCAAATATAAAATAAAAAAATAATTATTTGTCTTTATTTTACAAAAAACGAAGCCATCTGGTGGCGAAACGGAGTTCGCTGGGTTTGCTAAACTAATCCGATTACCCACATCTCGTTTTTCTTTTGCCTAGAAAAGTCAATTTGAAGATTTGATATTAATTTAATTTTGCGAACAAAACTACCCGATACTATTTACTTAGGAAATGCAAACATTCTCTGTTCACACAAGATTGGCACATTATTTCTCAGGGTATGGTTGAGCTCATTTAATTTTGGGTCAAATACATAATTGAAAATTTCATACATCATTCCGGTTGTACAAAAATAAATTTCTTATTCAAACTTTTATGTAATTAAAAAATGTTATATTTATGCGCCACTTGTATCCATCGTCAATAGTTGAAATTTTGTCGATAGTAGAGATCTGCTATCAATCTCGTATCCTGGATTGGTGAGTTTTAAGCTACCTTTTTGGTTGAGTTGCCTAAGTTGAAATAGGTTTTAAAAAAATAAAAATAACTTACAGCTTTCTCAAAAATCAGGCATAAATTTAGATTTACCGGGGTTTGCCAAAAAATGTACAAAATTCAAATCAAATGAATATTGAGTCAGCTGTTCTGTCAGATAGCCACATATGCCTACCAGAAATTGGGCAACATAAGGGACTTTATTTGCAGTCAACTGCTTTCATTGAACGTAAATTTGGCCAAAGCAACTAGTTTAAATAAAATTTCATAAACATAAAATTCGGAGCTTTACTTTACCAACTTCTACTTTCAGTTGATCGCCCAAAAACTTCTTAAAACATAATTGTGTTCAAAAAAACTTTTCAGCTATCTCAACTTGTATATTGTATTTTAAATAAATATTACTTATTTTATTATATTACCAATTTGTCAAAGAACCCTTTTACCTAAGAAATAAAATAGAATTGTGCAGACAAAAATCACAGAGTAATAAAGTTTAGCTTTTAGTTAATGTTCAATTAACTAAAAGCTGAACTTTATTCATAATTAGCTGCCATTTTGACATAAGTGGAATTGACTTGATAGTAAGGGAGATGTTTCTTGACTATCTTTTCCGTCTACTTTCAATCCAGTCGCTGCTGACCAATCAAATACTAGAAACTTGCTTTACTCTCTAGTCCCTAATGTCGTCTGAACCTTCCAATTCTTGAATAGCTCAGCTGCTGTTCTTTTAAGCGCATTACACTAACATAAAGGTATTTGGATACCCTATAGATCTGATATTGAACGCTGCCATTGAAAAGTATATTATTAAAAATAGCTATCATTGGTTTTCATCATGAAAATCAATCATGATAATTGCTTTTGACAGGTCGCTTATAATGATCATACAAATTTCTATCATTGAAAAAAAGTGTTCTGATAAAATCCACCAAAAAAATTTTGTGTGTGTGTGAAATTGAAACACAACAATTTCTTTCCCTTTTGAACATAAAAATATCAACTGTTCAGAAAAATGAATTTCCGTCAGGAAATTAAAAACAAATAGTTAACCCAAAAAGAAGTTGTGCAGTTAAAATTTTGTTCGGAATATATTAACGAACTATATGGCGAGTGCTGCATTCGTGAAATAATTCGAACTGCAGATCTTAATTACGATTGTAGAGAAGTCGCAAAAAGTATGTCCCCCGATTCCTTCCTTCTGTCTGTCCTTTCCCTAACAGCTCAAAACATTGGGTCGATTGCCTTCAAATTTGAAAGCCGATTTGTGCTTTTGTCAAAAGCGTACCGATAATTTTTTTTTATTTTTGCTAAAAAAGAATTGTTTTCTTAATTTGGCTTCTTTCAATATAAAAGAAAATATTTTTGTATTGCTCCAGAAGGATGCCCTCTATAGAAAAGTTATTTTGTTTTTAAGTTGTCTAATCAACCGAATTCAATCATTTTTTGCTGAACAAGCTTTTATACTGCCTGAATAATATTTGATGATCGAAAAAGTTATTGTTTTTATTTAAAAAAAAATATTTTTTTTATATATTTTGGAAATTGGTCATACTTTTTTACCAAATTGAAATGTAAAACTTATGTTAACAAGCTCTTAATAACTACATTTCAAAAATACTTTTTTAACTAAAATAGATTTTTTTTTAAATTTGATTTAATTCAAAAAAAGATCGCTCTAACGATTTTCAAATCAAAATTTTGTAAATTAATTTTTCTGAGAAATATTTCATTTAATTTTTAATTCAAAAAAAGATCGTTCTAACGATTTTCAAATCAAAATTTTGTGAATGATTTTTTTTGAGAAATAAAATGACATTTAAATTTAAATTTAAACTTCCAATCAATCAGTACAAATCCATTGAAATATTTTTTTCTAATTGATTTCAATGATCGCTATACCTGGCCTCTTAGCATGGAAACTTTTGAATGTTTGATATATTTCATTTAGACTTCGTTTTCAATTTAAACAAATATTTTGTATTATATTTCTATTCCTAATAAAATATGCACACAAGACTGTTAGCACGACGAATCAAATATTTCCTTTAGGTATCTAATCTGTCTACTGTTGCATTTATCATCAAATAGTGGCAAAGAATATTTGTACATCTCACATATGTGAAATTTCTGTTTTTCCACAAAAACAGTCTTTCTTTTTTATTTGTTTATGCTGCAATGCAATTTGCGTTTTAAAAATAAAAACTATTTTTGAATGACCTAAAATTCCTGCGGCGCTCTCAGCTTGATGTTTTTTTTTCAAAGTATGAATACCTAGGCATAAATGTGTTTATGGTAGAAAATGTCGGAACCAGTCAAAATAAGCTCATTAAAACGTTTGAAATGCATTTTCAGAATAAATTATAAGTAAAACTAATTTTTATTTAATGTGATTATTGACCTTGCTTATCCCTTAAAAATTGAATATTTGCTTAAATTTGTACCCAAAATACATTTTTCCAAAATGTCAGTGGGAAATAAGCTTAGTAGTTTATATATATATAAATAAATATATATATATAGTCCATAAATATGTCTCATTGTGATTCTAGAGGAGGAACTGATCCCACCCCTCATAAACCCGTAACCCTGACTCATAAATGCTTACCCGGGCCTCTATCTCTGCCCAGCATTAGCCTGTTGTCTGTTCCTAAACATGGGAAATCTGCAAATCTCCTCGAAGGACCACACAGTGTCTAAATATCAGATTAAAAAAATAGTATCGAGACAACATAGTGACCGTATAAAAAAAAAATTACAAGTTTTCAAAGTGTTGTAATAAACAACCACCCTTTCATAGTTCTGGCTCATTAAGCTGTCAGTCTTAGTCTAGATTATTCTTTCCTATTTCAACATGTAATTGTTCTGAATATTTAAGTGTTCATTAATTAGACGGGCCGGGCAAAGCTTTTTTTGTTAAGCTTTTTTCATGTAAGACCCCATTAGCTTTGACGAACCTCGATGGATTAATAAATTATTGAACGATGCGTTCGGTATTATTAAATGAGTCTAGCAAAAAAAATCCTGGCGTTACCCAGGGCTGTGTCCTTTCTCTGCCACTCTTTCTCATTTTTATTCCAAGTCGGTGCATCACCAACCGCCTAGTTTGGAAGATGTTTGGGTTTCGTGGGGCTATACATAAATCTTTTCATTCCCCTAATCTGAAATACGTCCAAAGCTTGAGTATAATTCATAGGACATAGGCTGATGCCTCAAATAACTTTATTAAATGCCTTGAACTGTATTCCAAGGAAAAATTAATAATGATTATAACATCATTTTATGCCTTTTTTGCCGTTATTTTAAGGGATTATACTTAATGCAGTTGTTTTCTTCTCACCTCAAGGGATTCAACTTTACCACTGGAACACCTCTGGTATTACTTAATAATTTGTTCTCGAGCATAATTCCACGTCAAAATTCTGAGTACTTGTACCTTAACTGTAAACAAACTAAACAAAATAAAATATAAACCATAAAAATAACTAAACATTATCATTTTTAAATAAGTTCCGATACGACTTGAAAAATTTAACCCACTCAAGTACTACCTAGGGGGGAAAGAGGCGTGGGATAATAATTATAGTAATAAAAAAATAATATTAATAATAATTCAAAATCATAATAATAACAATAAGAATAAAAATAAGAATAAGAATAAGAATAAGAATAAGAATAAGAATAAGAATAAGAATAAGAATAAGAATAAGAATAAGAATAAGAATAAGAATAAGAATAAGAATAAGAATAAGAATAAGAATAAGAATAAGAATAAGAATAAGAATAAGAATAAGAATAAGAATAAGAATAAGAATAAGAATAAGAATAAGAATAAGAATAAGAATAAGAATAAGAATAAGAATAAGAATAAGAATAAGAATAAGAATAAGAATAAGAATAAGAATAAGAATAAGAATAAGAATAAGAATAAGAATAAGAATAAGAATAAGAATAAGAATAAGAATAAGAATAAGAATAAGAATAAGAATAAGAATAAGAATAAGAATAAGAATAAGAATAAGAATAAGAATAAGAATAAGAATAAGAATAAGAATAAGAATAAGAATAAGAATAAGAATAAGAATAAGAATAAGAATAAGAATAAGAATAAGAATAAGAATAAGAATAAGAATAAGAATAAGAATAAGAATAAGAATAAGAATAAGAATAAGAATAAGAATAAGAATAAGAATAAGAATAAGAATAAGAATAAGAATAAGAATAAGAATAAGAATAAGAATAAGAATAAGAATAAGAATAAGAATAAGAATAAGAATAAGAATAAGAATAAGAATAAGAATAAGAATAAGAATAAGAATAAGAATAAGAATAAGAATAAGAATAAGAATAAGAATAAGAATAAGAATAAGAATAAGAATAAGAATAAGAATAAGAATAAGAATAAGAATGAGAATAAGAATAAGAATAAGAATAAGAATAAGAATAAGAATAAGAATAAGAATAAGAATAAGAATGATATAAACCATATCATAGTGTAACGCATAGTATATATGTAGGCAAACAGGTACACAAGCACAAATTGTTTCCTCCTTATTGAAAAATGTAGGTGAGACACTATCAGATTTAAAAAAAAAAAAAATTTCATAGATCTATTTTTAGTTTTTTTTTTCTAAACACAAAACTCTGTATTTCATTTGTGTTTTGCTTAACGGTGAGACATTCTCGAGACAACATTTGAGTTCAGTTTTCTTAGTATAAAAAACAATATTTTTCACAGAGGTCGAGTAAGGAATTTGTTTTTATTTTGTAAGTAAAGCTATATTTCCTGTATTCAAAACAGAAACAAATAAAAATAATAAAAACAAAAATTTTGTGCACCGAACAAAATTGCATTAAAAGTTAAATTTCCCTAATTTACCTACGCACACACTCTCGTAGAGCTCGGTCATGTTGTGAAAAACTCTCGCCGTTTAATCAACTGAATAAATACCAGAAAATTTTCTATTTTTACAAATATAGCCAACAATTTTTTTTGTTTAAATGAGATTCTCTCTTCCTGTGTAAGAAACGTTTGATTTCGGTTGCTTGTAGATAGTAATTTCTCATGATATAAGAAAAACATCTGAAAAATATTTAAATATTTTTTTGACAAAATTGTGCGTAATTTAATTTATTACATTTCCATTACAACTTAAATTTGCTTTTAAGAAAACCGTCAAGTGAAACTGAATAAAAAAACCTAACATAGAAGTATTTTCTTAAAGTACAATACTTTGCAGTGTTTAAAATTTAGTTTCAGATGAATCACTGTTTTTTTTAAATGTATCCCATATTTGGGAATTCAGTATTTGATCATAATTCTTAACAACGCAGACTGTCATAAACTTGTGTTAATTTGAACAAATTAAATATAAATGTGAATACACCTATAAGGTATAAAACTGTTATTATTTGCGTATTACAGGATTGATTGCTCACTTTGCGGTTTGATCGGAGTATTATAACATTATAAATCAAAATGGAATCAAGTGTTGTAAGTATAAAGCTAAAGTCAAAAATTTAAAAACCATTATACGAAAAAGTTTTATTTCATTACTAATTTTGTGTATTCTTAGTTATGGAAAGGGTCCCTAAAGGGCAACTCATCATTACTTATTTTGTTTGTTGAACTTTATGGGGTTGTCAAATCCATGTAAATTAAATGGAAATAAAATATTGGTCAAAATTACAATTTTATTAAATTATTTAAGTATGAAAGTTATGGTTTTTTACTCAGATAAAATGTTCAGATTTCAGAATGTATTTCAGCTTCAAATGAGTGTAATTTTTAGATTTATTCTTTACAGTCTTTTTTCATTTCTCACTCATAATTTGAGATTAATTTTTCATAACAACGTTTATTCGAAATAATACAAGAAAGTGCTATATTTCGAATCATGCAAATAATTCTACAACGAATATTGTATCAGCCAACTAAGTCAATTTTGTCTTAAATTAAAATGAGACCATTCGTTTCAAACTAAGAGTTCAACATTGAATTGTAGGTTTTTTAAGAAAAACCTGAAAAAATTGCATATTTTCAATAAAATAAAATAAAAAAAAAAACTCTGATCATAAGGAAACTTTTAAAAATTATTGTTTGTCTCAACAGATGAACGAAACATTTGCTTTAAAAACTATAGTTTTCTAAAGTTAGAGAACATTTTAAGGTGACCAACCAAAAAATATGGATACATTTAAATTTTTCTATTTGTTTATCTTATTAGGGCTATTCACGTGAAGACGAAAAGTCTTAATAAACCTCATAAAATTAACATTCCAGAACCAAATTACAAAAATTTATATGACAATGTTTGTCTCCAGAGAAGTCTAATTGTAAGCGTTATAGAATTTATGTGACATCTTAAGACAGAAGTAAAAGAAAATTTTAATTTTACAAAGTAAAAATAGAGATTTTACCATTTTCTCTTCTATTTGGAAGGAAATTCAAAAGTTGAAATGCGCTTATATCCGTTTTTATATTTCTCACTCTTATACCCTATTTACACTTTTTTCATATGAAACTTTCATATCAAAGAAATTACATATGTACATAAATCTTTTTTCATAATTAAATAAATTATTTCTTTTTATGTCCAAAAAAACATTGCAGCAAAACAACCAAATTACATCTAATGTAACGGGTGAACATGTACAACAAAAATCTATCAAAACAACAAAAGCCAAAGCTTCCAAGACAAAAGATTCGAAAAAAGTAGTTAGCAGCAATAGTGTAGCACTATCTGCGACCACAACGGCGACGGCGACGTTAACAACAAAGGCAAACATAACAACAGCTATGGTGGAAAACGTTTCTTCGAGTAATACCGTTATTGAAGTTTTTGAAAATACAACAACTAATACCACAAATCATAGCCTAGAAACGAAGAATATTGAAAAACAGTCTAATATTACAATAGATTCGACAGCAAAGCAAAATGGAGGCGGAGAACTTCTGCCATCCGAAAATGGAGTTGTTAAAACAAAAACTGTAAAAATGAAATCTTCTGCGTCTTTATCAAGTTTGGCAAATGGAAAAAAACAATCGAAGAAAGTCAAGAAATCCAATCAATTAGAGAAAGAGAACATATCAGTGGTAAGTTTAATTCAATACATTTCTTCTTCCTTTATCCTTATAACCGGATACAGATCAAATTTGGAAAAAATGGTACGTGAGATTTGGTTTTCGAATTCAAACTTTTACTAACAATTTAAAATAAGTAACAAATTAATAACTAAAAGAGTTTTGTTTTTGTAATTTTATAAATTTTTTGTTGCATGGCTTTTCGTTCTTAAATGTTTTTTCTCAAATGTATGTAGTTAACAAAGTTGCAGTATGAAGAGCAGAAGAATAACTCGTCTTGCAATAGAGCACTTATGCGGGATATACACGAAGCATCCTTAGAATCCTTCTCAGACAGCTCAACTGATTCAAATAAACTTCAAATACTTTCCAAAAATAACACTGAAAACGAAATCGAAAACGAAAACAACATCAATAACACAATATTTACGTCCATTAAAGATAATCCTTTCATTTTGAATGCTGTGACATGCTGTAGTAGTGATGGTGCCGATTCGTCTGTGATTTGCGGATTCAAGAAAACAATACCAAATTCAATTCACTATCCTCAAAAGCAAATAATTGTTTCGGGTAGTGATTCGATCAAATGTAACAATAGAATCGACTTAGAGTCTAAACATTTTTCTTCAGCATCAACAAATGAAACAATAATGCTTTCGGACTTTTCTATGACGAATAACAGTAAACACCAACGGATCGATGATGGTTTGGCTAACATTGATGTCAAGCAATTAGTAAGTTCTTCAAAGACTTTTCATAAATCTACTAGACTGAGGGTGACTACATTACATATAACATAGAGTAGGTTTCCATTTGACAAATGTAAATATTATTTTAGGTACATTTATAATACCTAAACCACAACCACGCGTTACAAAGCGTGACCTAAGAATTTACAAAACGTAATGTAGCTACAGACTTCGGGCGATGTAATGTCAACTTTGTATATAAAATCTATTTCGTTGCCGTAGCCGCAATATGGCGTTGGAAGTTTTATATAAAAAGTTAAGTAAGAAAAAACTGCAGTAGCTAACGTCGCCTCCATTAGAACCAACAATTATAGCACTGGTCGATAAGGTTTTCTTACCGGAATTAATATTGCACTTGTAAAGTGGGTTTTGGTGACCTTAGTTCAAATCCGACTTCACAACTAATGTATCACTTCAGGTTTTTGAGATATCGTACTTTTTAAAGTTCGAAGCTATCTAAATTTATAAATCCACTTTTGCAATCAAATCCGTGATATCTTTAAAAATCTATGATTCTCTTTTCAATATTCAGTTTAAATAATTATATTATTTCATATAATATTCGAAAAAACTTCAAAAGTTGTGTCTTGTTAACATCTAAATAAAAACGCGTAACCATTTCTGTTAAATGGTTTTCAATAGAAAAAGGCAAAATGAGTTGAAAGTAAGTTTTGGTCTTGTAATTTTTTTAAATTTTTATTAAGAAATACGAAAATAATGTTGAAAACGTGTATTTTCAGAACATGCAAACGTATTTTCCAAAACCATCAAAGTATCAAATTCTTATAATAATGTCGACCAGTGTAGTACTATATGTATATGTTGACAATACACTTGTCACCTTTCAAAGCGCGACAAAATAGAAAATAGATCTATTTGGACGTTGACCTCAAGCTTACGATATTTACGATCTAAAGCGAGCACAAAGTCACAGATCTTTCAACATTTTTATGTTTGAGGAGTTATTTTCTTTCTATTGATAGTTCCTTGAAAACAAAGTAGCTATTAAAAATAAATAAATTGGGTCCGTTGAGGACTGGGACCTAGTGACTTACAAATTGCAACTCTCAGTTTCGATGAATGAATTACGTCGTCCGAATTGCTCCGTCAAGTTTCATAGAGCAGTTTTTATTTTCGAATTGTTTAAAATAAAACTGATTCGGACGACATCAGCTGCCTTATAGATATCTTAAATAAATTTAAAATTTAGTTTTTAAAAAATTTGGAAGAATTTTCTGATAAAGTTTTTGAAAAAAGGTACAGAAACAGAACATTAGGAGCTAAAAATAAAAACATGAACTTTTGACATTTTTTTGTATTTATTTAATAAAACAACCTGTAGAGGCTTGTCGTTCAGTCTAGTAAATAGTCTTACTTAGTAAGTCCTTGCCCTTTTTGTTGCTGATGCATAAATATCAATATTTTTTTTAATTTAAAGAAAGCAGTCTATCTAGCAGCCGATGCAGCTTCTTCGTGTTCTTGTATGACGCAAACAAAATCAATTAATAAATCTTCCAAACAAGATCAGTCCTTAATGATTAAAAATTTGGTAACACTAGATTTTGATTAAATGTTTTGTTTATCATTATTGTTTACTTTTTTACTTTTTTCTTATTTAAAAAAAAAAAAAAAACAAAATACTAAACTAACCAAAACAAAAATCACACGCAAACAAAAGTGCCGAAGTTTTGGAGATTTGTCTTTTATTAAAAACAATGAAACTGTAACATACCAGCATCAGTTAAAGGTAGGTTAAAAAAATTAATATTTTAAAATTTAACAAAAAAAAAGAGAGCTTTCTAACAACAATAAGAAATTTAAAAACAATGATCGTCTGTTCAAAGTAGCGTACAAAATCAGTGGGAGACTTGGAAAAATTTAAAAGCTTATTAAAGTATTTTGAATGTTATGGCGTATCGGTTAAGGCTTTGGTAAGTTAATTGAAGCATAAAATAAGAATTTTAAGTTGTATCAATAACATTTTTAGTTTATTTATGATTAAAATGTACAAAATAGTATGTGGGTGATCGAATTCGAAGCGTATTTAATTAGTTTTTCTCATTTTCATTGCTGTTCTAGTAGAGTTCCTAATTTATTTGGTTTACAGAAGTTTCCTACTCCTTTTTAGTTTTGTTCAAACTTTACACTTAATATATAAGAACGTGACCAAAAATCAAAACAAAACATTTCTTGTATTTAATTTTTATTTTTTCCATAATAAACACATTTACAATGAACAGCTGGACACGAATACGGTAACATTTTTTACTATGGAAAGGTGGGAGGGTCTATCTCCCCCCATTTAGGAGGTAGGGGCAGCTAAAGAAAACGTGATTTAAATTGAAAGAAATAATAAAATAAAATATTAAAAAATAGCCACAAAGCTTACAATTAAGTATTTCACCAATTTTGAAAGCCAGAACTTCATTTTTTAAACTAAAATGTAAGTTTAAATATTTATGTCAATGATTTTGGAAAAAATGCAAATTAAAAAGCAAAAAAAAAATAAAATTGGAAGGTTTTAAAAACTAGATGGTTTTATGTTGTCTAATTTATGAGAGAGTTCGAAACTACTAAAAATACTTTCCTGTACTATTTTAATTTTTTTCTAAGTATTTATGTTAGCTTGTTTATAAAACTACATCTAAAATATTTTTTTTTTAATTGCTCAAAAAAAATTGACATAAATAATTTAAATCAAAATCCAAATTATAAAACTTACTTATGTTTTTTTAAATTCGTATAATCCTTTATTGTAAGGGCTGTCGTTGTTATTTAATCAATTTTTTTAAGCTAAGTCATTTTTTCTAAAGCTGCCCAATTTCTTAATTTTTGGCTCCCAATCAATTGTAATTTTTTATTTTAGAATTCGGAACACAATCATGTCTCTGAAGTTGTTTCATTTTCTTTTTGTATCTGTTAATTTTCTATGATCAACTTTAACCTCAAGTCCTTGATTTTTTTCCATAATAAAAATTTAACATGGTCGCTTTAACATTTTTCGAATTGTTTTATTTAATTCCACTAGATTTATATGTCATTGTTAAATAGACGATTTTTGTATGTATTGTAATGAAGAATAGAGTAAAAGCTACAGTAATTTGATTGGACTCAATGCTTCATCTAATGTAGGCTTCATCCTGACTTTATTATTCTCCTAGCTCTTCTACTTCCTCACCTAACTTAGATCATCAACACAATTACAATGACCTCTACATATCCCGCTTCTTGGAAGATGTCCTTTTTTTACATCACACTCGAGAGGATATGAATACCCTTGTAATGATTAAACACAGTGCGAGCAATTAGGAATGTAGGATAGGATTTGAAAGGACTCTACAGTTTTCGAAGGCATTTGATTGACTTATTTATTCATATTTGACTAATCGTTACCAGACCTTCGTTTCTTCCTGCTCATATTGGTGTTCCTCAAGGATCAATCCTTGCGTGTTTACTGTTTTCATTGTTCATTAATGATTTGCCTTCTGTTTTGTACTTCTGTCCATACCATATCTACGCTGATGATGTTCAGTTATATATTAGTTTTCCTGAGAGCTGTTCAAGTATGCAATATCTAAAATAAACATTGATCCACAGTCTGAACATTATTGGTAGATCCACAACGGGCTTAAACTTAATCCTAAAGCTCTTCCACTGTCGACCAAAAAATTCTCGGACCTGGAAAATTCCCTTCCGGGGTATTAAATATGTTACACAAGTCAAAAACTTAGGATTGATCTTTAACAATAGATTAACTTGGGATAACCATGTCGACATGGTTGTGTCAAAGATTTATGCTTCGCTCAGAGGACTATCTGTTATAAGAACAATTTTACCCACTCATATTAAATTAATTACGCATGGATGCGAGCTGTTTGCAGACCTTGACTAATTCGGCAAAGAAGTTAAAGGTAGCATTTAATGGCACTGTTCGACTATCTATAATAAATAAAATGGGTGGCGCAACAGTCCGTTTGAGAACTAGGGCCTAGTGACTAACAACTCTCAACCATTCCTGTGTTCGAGTACTGTTGTCAGTGATGGAAGGGACCTACAGTTTTGAAATGAATCCGAACGGCAAATTTGAGAAAGCAAGAATTACTCTTGGAGAATTTGTCAATTCCTCGGAAGAGGCTGTACCCGTGAAAAGACTTAAGATGGCATAGGCAGGGATCGAACCCAAGACCTCTGGCACGATAGTACAACTCACAAACCATCATGCCACGGGCCTGAAGATAGGTTTTAATCTATATTTTGCGCACCTAAGTGCTATTGTTCAATTGCATTAACTTCGTACACGGTGCAACGACCTTGCGATAGTATTCAGTGACGCTATGTACAATGAAGCATTGATTGCTATTGCTTACCACTCAGTCATTTCGGTATGCATTCACCAAATCGAAATGCATCTGATTTAAAATGATCTCTTGTCTGCTACTTCTAATCCAATACATTGTTTCGCTGACGATAGCACTCTTATAGTTTTTCATATTCGATTCCAGACTCACAACCCTCCTCTTCGGATGTGAAACTGCAACGGCTAAATATGATTAGGTCATTAAATTCCGACCTACATAGCATTGTACAATGGGGAATACAAAATCTTGTGGAATTTAATCCTTTGAAAACGCAATGCTGTCTTGCATCGTTAAAGCGAGCTAAACCCTCTTTGACACTATCTATGAGTGGCACTTGCATCAACGAAACGGAAAATCTTGACATCCTCGGAATGTGCATCAGCAACCACCTTTTGTGGAGCGATCACATATGCGATGTTGCAAAAAATGCCGCAAGATGTCTAGGTTTGTTGAGACGTTGCAAGACATTTTTCTCTCCGTCTGATCTGGGTAAAATCTACAAAACCTGTACATGTCCAAAACTTGAATATAACTCTCATCTCTGGGCTGGTGCTCCAGTAACTTATTTAAGCCTCT